>NC_059296.1:28903868-28913868 GCF_017591435.1 Portunus trituberculatus | reverse complement strand
CCATGTCACTTCTACCGAAGTCTTTCGAGTGTAGAAATCTGGTTAATACGTCACTAGAATCGTAAAGACTCTTAATATTCTACGTCAATTCAAACAGAGGCTCTTAAATGTAGTAGTAGCTGATGAACCGCCAACCTCCTGCCGTCACGAAAGGTTGTAAAGAACTGAAGTCTGGAGGGTGTGTGCTGCTGGCGGCGGCAGGTGACAAAACTGCCTAAAATAGATGCCATATTAACTAGCTTATTTGAAAATAAAAGTTTTCTATCAGAGTAATACTGATAATACTAAATAGATGTAGGTAGTACAGTTTATTCTGTACTTATATTCGTATTAAGAGTAATGATATAAGTAGTTATAAAGCAATGTGAATGCTGTTGGTTCCTCACAGTAAGGGGAACGCGTGCACTATCAAATAGATGACATTTTGATCATAAATGTCTTAACCAGGCCAGAACTTGTTACTATAGGCTTGTTTCTTCTAAATGTAATGACCATCATATAGGCATATCTATGTCTCTTTTCTTCCAGGTGGAAAAGAAAAAAAAAAAAACAGCGAATCAGCCGTATATGATTACATTAATTCAACTGACGAAATCACAAGGCTATTTGCTACTACTACTACTACTACTACTACTACTACTACTACTAATATTACAACAACAACAACAACAACAACTATTACTACTACTACTACTACTACTACTACTACAATCACCACTATTTCAGCCACCGATGGTGGTTGCGTGCTATGTTTTGAGGAGTGAGTTTACTACAACTGCGAATATATATATATATATATATATATATATATATATATATATATATATATATATATATATATATATATATATAAAGCTGTTTTTATTGATTAAAGACACAACTAGGCCTGTGTATCAAGAATATGGGCCTAGGACTAATTACCAAGAGCACGCACAGGACTAATAATCTAAAACTGACAACTGTGAGGACCTAAAGAATCGCCTCAAAAAAGTGCCACCCGAAACGGACCGCCCCTCCACCGCCCTTAGCTACGTCACTGGTGTGAAAGAGAGAGAGAGAGAGAGAGAGAGAGAGAGAGAGAGAGAGAGAGAGAGAGAGAGAGAGAGAGAGAGAGAGAGAGAGAGAGAGAGAGAGAGAGAGAGAGAGAACCCTTTGCTGTCTCATATGGATTACTTTCAAAGGCCAAATACATAAATAGTTCATTTTCTTGAGAGTTCTTCCCGCAGATGTTGGCTCCTTTTCCTGGAATCATGAAAAAAGCTTTAAAAGACACACCAGTGATGCAATAACAAGTCGAGACAAGTCATAACAGCAATGAGATTACAATCCCTGTATCACAAGAGCAAGAATTAAGAAAGAAAACAATGACCAAGCCCTGCGTCCAAACCAATAAATAGACAGTGTAAGTTGATATGCAGTGGCAGATTTTTTTCCCCATATTCAACCAAGAGATTGTCGATGTTTCACCAGAAATAACATCAGATATTAGTGTTAGCGAGAGGAGACACACCCGGCACAGCAACGGTAACAACTTGGAAACCCTCACTCTGATTCTGTGTTCCCTATTACCTAAGACTTAAACTCCTTCGAGGGCTTTTTTTTTTTTCCTTCTCCAAAGTTTTAGTCATAATTTTGGATATTCCTTCTGGTTGCTCTCGTCTGGGATCAGCATTTTCAGTGTATCTTTTTATTCTCATTTTTGTATTTCTTTGTGGTTTTAAATATAGTCTATCATGAAAAATAAATAATAATAATAATAATATAAAAGTAAATTGATAACAACAACAACAACAACAACAACAACAACAACAACAACAACAACATCAACAACATCAACAACAACACTAACAAACAAAGCATTTCATCTTGACTCCTTAAACATATCTCGCACTTTGACCAGTAAGAGCGCAGACGTTTTCAACCTCCTCACTGCTCATGACACACACTTCTTTGTTCATAAACCACTCCGACACACTTGATTTCGTCCAGCAGTCACCTCTGAACATTATACTGGTTAAGTAATGAAGAACATACTGTTTTAATCCATCTTCTTTCCTGTAGGTAATTATTTGTAAAGGTTCTCTGCAGTCTTTTTTTTTTAAGGGGGGGTAGCAAATTAGGAAGAAACAGATATCCACTTTCGTGTTTCCTTCCTTGCCATTTTTTTTTTCCGGTGTCAGTTCTCCTAGTAATGTCTCTGCTATGGTTATAGTTATTGTTCTGCGAGGGCGTGGATGTGGCGGGCAGTGCGTGCGCGGCGGACTGGTCACCACATAACCTCCCACAGATTCTTTGTAACAATAATAGAAGCAAAGGAACCCAATACAACAAGCCACAGTGATGCTACAAATGAACAAGTAAGTTACATGGACCACTTAGCACTTCACCACGCCACCTCGCATCATCATCACAGTCACCACCCAATGTGCAGCAAACACCACCACACGAGCAGCAACAAAGAGGAGCACAACACAATGAAAAGTAGTATGTTCCAGCTTTTCCAGGTTTTCATGCGCTGTGTTATGAGACTCGTTGAATCTGAACAAAAGACAAGCCTGGGGCGGATCTCACGCAAGACTTGAGGGGCGGATAACGCGCTTCCTGGGACCGGAGAGAGGCGCGACGCGAAGCAACCACGGAGCAAGGGAGCAGAGGGAGCGAGGGGGCGGCCACGGGAGAAAGGACGGAGGAGCGATATGTGAAACTTTCGCTGCGTGGGTTCAGCTTGGCAGGCGGCGGAGGCAGAGGTGGCGACAGTGGTTCTCTCACAGTGGTGGTGATCGCAGTCCCGCCGCCTCCTCTACGCCTACCACCACCATCGTAACCACCACCACTCCTCTCCTCCCCCTTACAATTCGCTGCCGCGCCCAGGGAGTCCTCGTTGTGGTTGTGCTGGTAACAACCACTCTGAAGTCCCTGTTACGCTGCCCCTTCCCTCTCCCTAACACTCCAGGAAACAGTTCACAGTGTACACAGCTGATAGCACTGCTCTAAGCCACGTTTTGGAGAGCATTGGAAAAACGTAAATGAATTCCATAAGTCTCCTCATCCGTTGGCCACTTACCACACTGCTGGGAATCATCTAGTCAACAGAAACACGTGTTGGTGCAACTCGCCAGCCTCGCCCAACAGTGCTTATTGCCTGGATGGTCAAAACAACACGCTAGTCAGGACACAGTATCAGATCCTCTCGCCACATCGACACGCAAGGTGAGCTTCAGTTATTAAGGTGGTATTGAAACACAGGCCCGTATTCTGAAACGTTTTGGATTCTCATAAGGACTACTTTCAAAAGCCACAGGAATGATCAGTCAAGTTTTGGACATTTTTTAACATTCATGATGCAGAATCTCACTCTCGAAAACCCTCGTGAAAGCTTCAGTAAGTTCCGCTACAGACTATTCGTGCAGTCGAGATAAGACGCCGAAAGGTTTGAGAATTCGGGCTTAGGCAATTCCTACTTAAATCTTTGACACATGGTCTAGTAGTCTTTCTAAAACTCATGTCTCCTCGCTATGTTATGTTGCCGATACCCAACACAATCTGACGTAGTGCTGATGAAAGCTCCCATTCTTGAGACACAAGGGTAAACAAAGTAGTCACTTGATGAATTCATGATACATACATAGAAATAAACAGGATTAAAAGAAAAGTAAGAACGCATCAATAGTACGAAAAGAAAAAAGAGAATGAAAACGATGAGCGCATTGCTGGTTACGTTCTTCATACTGAACTACAAAAAGAGGCTTCTCTTTATTATGATACGTAACTTGAAGAGAAAAGAACGAGCGGCATAGAGGACTGAGAAGGCGATGATATTACCGGTGAAACGATAGGAAGAGAATCAGGACCCGGATTTAGAGACAAGAAAGGCAAGCAGGGAGGGAGGGAAGAAGGGAGGGAAGACGAGGTAGTGCCGGGGTGTTCCTGGCCTGGCTTACCCTCACAAACCAGACAAAATAAGAACACAAGAACATAAGAAAGCAAGAATGCTGCCAAAGGGTAGCTGGTGTACGCACGGCAGCTCCTCAACACTTCAACTACAAGCAGTCCTCATCCATAAATCTAACCTCATAAAACAAACATTTATACACATGTTCAAACTACATCCTTACGGAGTCTCTTCCTCTTACCCGCAACCATACTTACGGGCTGATTTTTGTCTGTCCTTTATAAATCTTAAAATGTCTAGCTTATAATCATTTATATAAATTTAGACTTGTTCCCTGAGAAATGCTTGAATTTTTTAACTATCCTTCCCTCAAAGGAAATGCTCTCGAGAACCACAGAGATCATAAATAACGTTATTCTTTTATTGCTATTCTTTTTTTCATTTATTTGTTTTTTTTTTTTTTATCTTATTATTTTTTCAATAGTTACTAAAAGCGTAGAGTCCTTGCCAACATATCACCAGTTTCATGAATAGGGTCTTGAAAATTCCAATAACGCTTGTAAAGAAATGCTTGAGGTTAGGGATCAAAATGTCTTGCCTCTTAATTCAGTAACATTTCCACATTCATACTTGATAAGATTACAGATTTTCGTTGAACGCTATTGACAGCTCTGGTATACTTAAAAGTCCGTAGTTTTTCTAGGCTTCAATAGACTATTTTCATAAGGTGTAAGAGGTCAGCCTGGGCACTAAAGAGAGTAAAGAATGAGTCGAACAGAACACCACTCGGTCCTTACCATTCCCACGTCACTTTAACGTCCTTGCAATCGCTTTCACATTTTATTTGTATTTCACTTTTCTTGAATCAGTGTGTGTGTGTGTGTGTGTGTGTGTGTGTGTGTGTGTGTGTGTGTGTGTGTGTGTGTGTGTGTGTGTGTGTCTAAAATGATGTTCATTTTCGTTGGATACAAAGAAAAGTGATGTGAGAAGAGGAGGAGGAGGAGGAGAGGGGAAGAGAAGAGACAGGGGAGGTGGGGGGTGCAATTCGCTTTCACTAACGCCTGCCAACAAGAGGGGGGAGGGATTGCAGCCTGCAGGGAGGGGAGGGAAGGGGAGGGAATGGGAGGGGAGTAAGGAGAGTCGATGTAACTGTAATCAACCGAGACGTCACTAAACTTTCACTGTTTTTTTTCTTTCTCTCTCTCTCTCTCTCTCTCTCTCTCTCTCTCTCTCTCTCTCTCTCTCTCTCTCTCTCTCTATCCTTTTAGATTACTGATAGGTAAACTTCACACACACACACACACACACACACACACACACACACACACACACACACACACACACACACACACACACACACACACACACACACACACACAGCAGAGAGAGAGAGAGAGAGAGAGAGAGAGAGAGAGAGAGAGAGAGAGAGAGAGAGAGAGAGAGAGAGAGAGAGGAAATAATGAGCTCTGAGCTCGTTCCGTAGGGTAGGGTCTGGCTGTCTGAGTCAGAGACTGCAGCAGATCAAACAGTGAACACACACACACACACACACACACACACACACACACACACACACACACACACACACACACACACACACACACACCTCGGGTCACCACAAAGAACCGGAACTGACCCATATAGAGTTGTCGCGCCATGACCAACGAGGTGCAATATGGAACCTCTCTCTCTCTCTCTCTCTCTCTCTCTCTCTCTCTCTCTCTCTCTCTCTCTCTCTCTCTCTCTCTCTCTCTCTCTCTCTCTCTCTCTCTCTCTCTCTCTCTCTCTCTCTCTCTCTCTCTCTCTCTCTGTTCCCCGATGCCCGTCACTCCCTCGCCAGTCGTCGGTCATCTCCGGTCTTGGTTTCTTCATCTCATTCACTGGTTTAATCTTACTCCCTTCTGCCTCTGTATTTCTCCCCTGTCTATGATTAAAACTATTTCGGAAGAGGAGTTCTCATGATTGCTAAATAGAGTATCCCTTTTAGTGTCTAGTTTCTCTCGTATTTTTTTTCTTTTTTCCTCCTATCTGTGAATGGAGCGGTTTCAAGAGATAAGTTACCAAGGCACTTCAAAAATTAAATCAGCTTTCCCTTTAGACTCTTCTACTTTCTGTTATCCTTGAAGAAATGGTAAATGTACATGTATTTTCGTGGTTTTTCTCTTTCTAAATATTTAACTCTGTCCAAATAGAATTGTTTCGGGACACGAGTCATCAGGACATCTCAGAAATTAAGCAAATCGTCTCTTTATATTCTTTTATCCTTGATTCTTTTCGGGAGTAGCAAGGCGTACTTCTTTCTTTTTATCCCCCTTGGGTTTGCTTCCCTGACACAAATAATGATACCACCTGGACAGGGAGTGGGTTACGGGAGGCACGTGAATCCAGCAGTGAGTGAGTGACCGGATGGAAAAGTCAGACCACGCGGCCCCAGGAGAAAGAAGACTGAAGCGTTCGTTCGGTCAAGACCTCTCCTCAGTATGTAGGTCAACTGCCGCCCCCGCGCCCTCACCAGCGCCCTCGCCCTCGCTGACGTCACATAACATAAGAATATCCTGTAGCGACTCAAACATGAAAGTTCCATCTATTGATTGATCAGTAACGCAGCGGGTTCTCACATGATTAAATGTATTATAAGAGGTCATGACTCTTGACTTTGTTCATTTGATCCGGGGTTCTCTGAAGCTTGAGTTCCGGGTTAGATTAATGAAACAGCATCTCTCTCCTGAAGCTCAAGTTTGTTTGAGCTCCCTGATTATTTACTAAATACTATTTCAACGTGCTGAGTGTGTTGTGGGTGCGGCCTGTGTTGAAGAAGCTTTAGTGAAACAATAGAACTATATAGGGAAGCCACACGAAGCCAATAGATAAACAAGTGGCAGTCCCTACACAATATATACCTAACTATATCAACCTACCATTCCTATTCATAAGTTTTTCTAATCTTTTAGTCCTCATTATTTACTCAACACCCAGCTGAGTTCGTTCCGGTCACTCACTTGGTATTCTCTATGAAAGGCAATTTCTTCTTGTCTTTTCAAACCAACCTTCATCGAGCTTGAATCCATTATTTCTTACGTTATCCTGATGCTGATACTGAGGACTTTGTTTATTTAATCTATACCTCTTGAATAAATGAAGAGTGCGAGAAAAGCTACAAGACGCTGGTACACCTATTCGAGGCAGTCCCTGTATAAAACATGTATTTACTTATCATCCCTATCTATACATTTATCTAATATTTCAAACTTCCGGGTGACTCGCTTTTAGGAACTTGTTGATTACGAAGTATTTTTGTAGTAATATCTATGTATATAACCAAGTTACACACACACACACACACACACACACACACACACACACACACACACACACACACACACACACACAATTTGATTCTTCTTTATATCTAGTAAAGTTTTATGTCATTCATTTACGTCACCTCTGCATATAAAACAAAAGTGACAATGTTGAGGTCTTTATCGCAAAAATTGACAATACACACACACACACACACACACACACACACACACACACACACACACACACGGCCCGGTAGCTCAGTGGTTAGAGCGCTGGCTTCACAAGCCAGAGGACCGGGGTTCGATTCCCTGGCCGGGTGGAGATATTTGGGTCTGTCTCCTTTCACGTGTAGCCCCTGTTCACCTAGCAGTGAGTAGGTACGGGATGTAAATCGAGGAGTTGTGACCTTGTTGTCCCGGTGTGTGGTGTGTGCCTGGTCTCAGACCTATCCGAAGATCGGAAATAATGAGCTCTGAGCTCGTTCCGTAGGGTAACGTCTGGCTGTCTCGTCAGAGACTGCAGCAGATCAAACAGTGAATTACACACACACACACACACACACACACACACACACACATGATAAGGCAAAACCGTAAACACAGACTATTACTTTCACTGCCTTACACTTTTACTTACCAGCATTACGGTGAAAGGATGTTTGAGTTAGCCCGTTTCCCCATTCCTCTGGTATTTCCTTGCGGTAAAACTTCCCCTCTCCACTCTAGTCCCCTCCACTCGACCCTTTACGCGGCTATCAAACCATTATCATTGTTACCAGCGAGTAGAACAGTTGTGGCATTCCGCATCATTAGGGGAGGATAAATGCGCAGGCAGGCAAGGGAGAAAGGCGGGACTGAACTCATCTGTCAGACTGTTACCCGCACTGTCATTACATTAAGTCAATTGGTGGTCCTCTCGTGTCTGTCTGTCGCTTCGCCCACAGTTTGGTTATTTTTTTTATAGGTATGAGAGGAACCAGATAAGGACAACAAATATTGCGATTAAAAAAAGGCCCACTGAGGTGCCGAACAGGGTAAAAAAAAAATGTTAGTCAAATGATGTATTGAAATCTCCCTCTTCAGTGTGTTCAAATCATAGGAAAATAAAATACAGAAGCAGGTAGGGAATTCCAGAGTTTACCAGAGGAAGGGATGAATGATTGAGAATACTGATTGATTCTTGCAACATAGAGGTGGACAGAATAGAAGTGAGAGAAAGAAAGAGTTGTGCAGAAAGGCCGCGGAAGGAGAGGAGGCACGCAGTTAGCAAGATCAGAAAAACAGTTGGTAAGATGATAGCATTAAGAGATAACAAGGAATGCAACATTGCGGCGGTGAGACAAAGACTGAAAAAAGACAGTTAAAGGAGAGGGATAGATAAGACGTAAAGTTTTTGATTCCACCTTGTCTAAAAGAGCTGTAGGAGTGGAACCTTTGTCGTGGCAGTGTATACGATTCTGTCCGTCTGTCTGTCTGTGTTTTCATCTGTATATATTTATGTATGTATTTATTTATTCATATTTGTTTATTTTCTATCTCTATAAGTACCTGTGTTTCTCTCTCTCTCTCTCTCTCTCTCTCTCTCTCTCTCTCTCTCTCTCTCTCTCTCTCTCTCTCTCTCTCTCTCTCTCTCTCTCTCTTACTATGCAGAGTACTCGTCTGCCTTTCTTTTTACTTTTACTGACGCCTCTTCCCTGAATACACTGCACTACTTTTCATTCACCTCAAGTCACCTCCCTCCCACCAATCACCTCGCCACCCTCCCCTTGCCTCCACCTGTCTCTAACCTCCCCTCCCCTTGCCTCACCTCGCCTCGCCTTTCTCTCATTCACTCCTTCAGTTCTCCAATATGATGATTTCAGCTTCATTCACATTTACTGGTGTGCTGCACTACCGGTCTTTCTTTGTTTCACTCAATATGCCAAGTGTCTCTCCGCTTATTGTTTTTACTCTAATGTTCATGCTTCGGGGAATTTCTTTTTATATTGTGTGAGTACCTGTCTTTACGTTTGGCATTTTTAGCTACCTGTGTGTTATCAGCCAGGCGGTATTATTACAGTACCTTGTAGGCGTGTTGCTTTTTCTCTTATTTTTTTATTTTATTTATTTTTTATTTTTTTGAGCGAGGAGGAAAACAGAAGCTTCAATATCTTTCAATGCTTTCAATACTTTACGTTCATGTTTTCGGCCTTTTTTTTTTTTAGTCAACGTTCGGATGTCATATTTTTGTTTTCTCCTTTAGTAGCAAGGTAGCTTCGTTACCAGTAAAGCCCAAATAACTTTTACGTAAATTTGTTAAAAGTACTGGAAATAGACGTCAAAGCGTTTAAAGTGTCACTAAGTCATAACAAAGCTTAAAAAAATGCCTTTCTATGATATCTGTTGAAATAAGTTATTATAGGCATACAAACGTTTAAAACATCTACAAGAAAAAAAAACTGAATCTTAATAACTTCTATGTAACACACCTCAAAGTAGACAAGACAGCAGAGATCGAGAATGTGTACTCCTCCCAGCACCTGGACCGGTCAGCTGATCACACCAGATGCGGGAGAAACTCTGACCGAGGCCCTTGATGCCGTGGTATTATTATTCATGCATCCATAGCTCTTCTCCACTCAGCCACTACACGTACAACCCTTCCCCCGCATCACAGACATTCCCTTTGCAAATAACCTTCTTTTCAATCCATTTCCAGCCTTCTTTTCATATCAGATCCGGTTGATTTCTTCACCTGTTTTTCATCTTTGTATTATCTCTGCATGCACAAAATATCACAGCACTTTATGAACCCTCCCTTACAAGT
>NC_059296.1:28891368-28893868 GCF_017591435.1 Portunus trituberculatus | reverse complement strand
GATTTCACTTAGTAGTTTTATTAAAGTAAATTATCAAAAGAGACAGTTCATAATTCAGGAGAGAGGTGACTGAGTGACATGACGAAAATGCGATTGAAGTTGTTTATATTTATAATAGAAAGTTATGACGGCTATTCCATGTGATACAGAACGCAGGATTAACCGATGCGTTAAGACGTGACTCAGTGACTTGTTATAAGAAGAAAATGTGTTGAGGTAGATTGTTTGTTGTAGAAAGTGATGAAAGTTGTAAGTACCTTATAATGTAAAACAGATGTGTGGAGGAGGGTTTGAATTGTGAGCAGTAGCTAATAAGTGGAAATTAAAACCAAGGGCTTTATAAAGAATTAGACTTCAGGCTATGAGTCTTAAAGAAAAGCTACTGACTTTGCAAGAACTTGAATGTTGAAGTCACGGTCTTGTCAAGGTGATAAAAAGGAAGATATTTATACACACACGTATGTATTGGGATTAGATTTAACTTCTCTATTTTGTTTCAATGCCACGTAATTTCAGAAGAAGCTGCCTAATATATGTAGGTCAACTGTTCCTTTACAGTCCCTAAGCTTCTGTTGTACATGGCGGCGTTATTTAGAGAATGAAGTGTGACTTTCATTATCCTCTTTATGAGCCATACCGCGTGAACACAATGCAACGATTACGTTCTGAAGCGCTGAGCCACTTTCCTTACTGATGTTCTTGTGTTCTGATGTACACGGCAGCGCTGACTAATGTTATGCTCTTATATACACAGAGGCGTTACTTTGTGAAGGGAGTGCCACTTTCAATGATTCTCTCTGCGCTACACCGAGTGAGAAGAGCAGAATAATTACGCACGTTCTCCAGCATTGAGCCAAGGCAAATAGAACGTGTAATTTGCAACTGAGGGAACTCGATTACATTACGACATTCATGCAGGTGTTGGAACGTGACGGTATATATGGGGAAGGCACCACCACCACCAACATCAGAAGAGGAGAAAGTGGAGGAGGTTCAGGAAAACAAAAGCTCATCGCGGCCTTGCGTCACGTTCTCTCGAGGCCGTGCGTGAGCTCTCCTCATGTCTGTCATCTTCACTTCGTTATCTTTGCCTTTGCCGTCGTCCTTATCTCTTCTTCTTCTTTTTCTTTTTCTTTCTTTCTTCTTCTTCCTCCTCCTCCTCCTCCTCCTCCTCCTCCTCCTCCTCCTCCTCCTCCTCCTCCTCCTCCTCCTCCTCCATCTTCATACGTCTCCATATATCAATTTTAACTTTTTTTCTACTTTTCCCCTACTGCTGCTGATGGTGTTGTTGATAATGATGATGGAGGTGGAGAGGGTGGTGGTGGTGGTGGTGGTGGTGGTGGTGGTGGTGAAGGAAAGTGATACTGCAGGCACACACATTGATAATGTTTACATGAATTATTGCCACATCTGTCACTTTCTATAGCAGCAGTAGCAATAGTAGTAATAGTAATAGGTAGTAGTAGTAGTAGTAGTAGTAGTAGTAGTAGTAGTAGTAGTAGTAGTAGTAGTAGCAGTAGGAGTAGTAGCAGTAGCAGCAGTAGTAGTAGTAGTAGTAGTAGCAGCAGTAGTAGTAGCGATGATGGTGATGATGGTGGTGATGGTGATGATGTAGTGATGATGGTTGTAGTAGTAGTGGTTGTAGTAGTAGTGGTTGTGTGTTGTGCAGTTGTTGTGGTAGTGTGGTTGTAGCAGTAGTAGTAGTAGCAGTAGTAGTAGTAGTAGTAGTAGTAGTAGTGTAGTGGTAGTGGTAGTAGTAGTAGTGGCAGCAGCAGTAGAGTGTTAGAGTAGTAGAGAGTAGAGAGAGAGAGAGAGAGAGAGAGAGAGAGAGAGAGAGAGAGAGAGAGAGAGAGAGAGAGAGAGAGAGAGAGAGAGGGAGGAAAAGAGAAGAGAGAGGCAGAGAGAAGAGAGAAAAGAGAGAAAGTTTAGTGTAGCGGGCTGTGGGTGGGGAGGGTAGGGGATAGGGAAGGGGGGGAGGGTGGAGGGCATTAGGGAGTCACCTGGGCGGGGAGGAGGATTACCTGGGTGCCTTCATCATACCTGAGAGTACACAGCTCACCTGACGCAAGACTACACCGCGTGCTGGGCCCATGTCAAACAGCTGTGAGACGGATGGCGGATGGGGATGTGCTTTCTTATTACGAAACTCTTATTAGGATTTACAGAGGTTACCAGTGACTTGTAGAATTGCATTTACAAACGTTAACACATCAATATATAATACGTTTGGAATTTTCTCTTTGACCACGAAAGTTACAGTGGGATTCGCAGGTCACAGGATTTACCTTTTGATTCGTGAATGTAGCAATGTACCCGGTTTGTAGTCTGTTTCTTATTGCAAAACATATACTTAGATTCACTGGTCTTATTGTTTGTGACTTCTACAATTACTTCTAGATTCGTGAACACACAGGTATGTATTATATTAAACTTTGAAGTCTGTCCGTCTTTACGAAATCTATATTGAGATTCGCAAGTGTTTATCAGTGACTTTTGGGAC
>NC_059296.1:28876368-28886368 GCF_017591435.1 Portunus trituberculatus | reverse complement strand
CACCACCATCATCACAGCTACAGGATTACTTTATACTGACTGTTGAAATCTCTGCTTCTTTATCTGCCTATTCACCTACCTATTTATCTTTGTCTGTCTGTCTGTCTGTCTGTCTGTCTGTCTACATATATGCTTATCTATTTATCATGCTATCTATCGAGCTATCTATCGAGCTATCTATATATCTACTTTAGCAAACTCATATTAAAATTACTGGAGTTGTCAATGTTTTTTTTTTTGTGATAATTTTAACATGAGTCGCCTCTAGCAAGCTCCAGTGGTAGCTATTGGAGTTAACAAAGATGTTTTTTTTTCCTTATTCTATTACGGTAGTCGTGGCAGCCTCTATAAGTGGAAATTTTCAAGCACAAACTTACAATTGTAGTGGTAGTTCAACAAGGATTCTCTCTTTAGCAGACTGTGTTGAAAGTTATTGGGATTCTCAAAGGTTCTATTTATATATTTATCATTATTCTTTACTGGTAGTTAAATCAGGATTCGGTTATTAAAGGGAAATATTATAATGAAGGCTTTTAAGACGACCATCACCACCAGCAACACCACCACCACCACAACCACCACCACCACCTTAAGATTACTTTCTACGAGAGAATTGAAAGTTTTCCTCCCGTAATAATGCCTTTATTTAAACTGTTTATCAATTGACAACCTAATTAACTACCAACTAAATCAGTTATCTATTTCCACCACCTCCTCCTCCTCCTCCTTTTTCTTCCTCCTCCTACCCCTACTCCTACTCCTCCTCCTCCTACTCCTACTCCTCCTCCTCCTACTCCTCCTCCTCCTACTCCTCCCCCTTCTCCTCCTCCTCCTCCTACTCCTCCCCCTTCTCCTCCTCCTCCTCCTCCTCCTCCTCCTCCTCCTCCTCCTCCTCCTCCTCCTCCTCCTCCACCGCTGCCTCACCGCAGATGATAATTGTGTGTGTGTGTGTGTGTGTGTGTGTGTGTGTGTGTGTGTGTGTGTGTGTGTGTGTGTGTGTGTGTGTGTGTGTGTGTGTGTGTGTGTGTGTGTGTGTGTGTGTGTGTGTGTGTTTCTCTCGTGATTTTCGCTGAGTCACGGATTGGAAAGCATGTTAGTGTAGGTGATGATCCATACACACACACACACACACACACACACACACACACACAACGTACGTATTTGCTTTAAGATTTCGTTATCAAATAATTACCTTAAGTGAATAGTGTATTATAAAGGAAGATAAGAAAGGTACACAGATATATAGCTATACTGATACATGCATACATACATACATACACATACATAATTACATATACGTACATACATACATTACATACATACATAGATATAGATGCATACATACTTACATTTGAATATTTGGTTGAGAGTAAATCCACAAAAGCGTAAAACATAGAGATTGAAGAGAAGCTGATTTCAAAGTGGCTTTTTCTTCAACCTCTATATAGTTACATTCATAGATGCTTGTACATAGATACACGAATGAAGATACGCGTAGATAAATAGACAAATAGACACAGGCAGATAGATAGATAGATAAAGAAAAATAAATATAGGTAAAAGAGCATATAGATAGATACACGATGAAGATATAAGTAGATAAATAGGCAAAATAGACAAAGGCAGATGAATAGATAAATAGATATAGAAAAAAATATAAAGAAAGAGAAAGGAAACACACAAAGAAATAAAAAAAAAATAACGAAGCGAGCATAGAGAAAAATGCAAATAAGATATAGAAGACAACAACATTTTGGCATTTTCTTTCACTTTTTTGCTTCTCTTACTGTGCAATTTTTTTTTTTTTTTTTTGAGATATTGATGCCACACTCTTACTTAATCTAATTCGCTGATCAAAAGACGTAAATTCTGCTACGTACTCACAGGAAATTCTGTCAATTTAGCTTGCAATTTATGGTAGTGGTGATGGTGGTGGTGATATTTTCATTATTATTTTTGTTTTCCACATTTCTTCTTTGTCTTCTTTTTTTCCTCTTCTTCTTCTTCTTCTTCTTCTTTTCTTTGTTCTTCTTTTTGTTGTTCTTCTTCGTCTTCTTCCTCTTTTGTATTCTTCTTATTATTGTTATTCTTCTCGTTTTGTATTCCTACTCTTCTTCCTATTTTCTTCTTCTTCCTATTCTTCTTTCTTTCCTTTTTCTTAATTTGTCTTCTTCTTCTATTCTTCTTTTTCTTATTATTCTTATTCTTTTTATTCTTAATTTCTCTTCTTTTCTTCTTCTTTTTCTCCTCCTCCTCCTCCTCCTCCTCCTCCTCCTCCTCCTCCTCCTCCTCCTCCTCCTCCTCCTCCTCCTCCCTTTTCTACTTTCTTCTTCACGTTGTTCATTTTTTCCTCCCTTTTTCCCCAAGATGTGAAAAAAGTGTGTGTGTGTGTGTGTGTGTGTGTGTGTGTGTGTGTGTGTGTGTGTGTGTGTGTGTGTGTGTGTGTGTGTATGACCAATACGGAGGGTGACGTCAGGCCGGCTTTCTTTCCTCCTTGTCATGCAGGATCACCGCTTTTCACCGCCTACCTCACTGCCCGCTGCCACCACCACCGCCATCCACCACCACCACCACCACCACCACCACCACCACCACCATTTTTATCAACATCAATATCGATTTCGTTCGGTTTCTTTTCCTCTCCTTTCCTGTCTTGTTGTTCCTACTCATCACCATTACCGTTACCACTATCATCTTCATCACCAGCAGTAGTGTTAACCGGCTCCTATGCATTTTGTCCTTTTCTTTCTTTCATCACTCGTTTCTTTTCCTTTGTCTCTCCCTCTCCTTCATATCATCCATGTCACTTGCCGTAGTACCATTATTCTACTGCTTGTCTCCGTTTCTTTTCTCTCTTTTCCTCTTGTGCCTGGACGTCAGATTTATATAGCTTTAAACCCTTCAGTACCATGACGCGTTTCCATATTCATTTTGCTTACTCTTTGTGGCGATTTTATACAGCTTCAGAAACTTATGTGAGGATTAAAGTAGTGAAGGCTCTATACATTAATCTTCTGACCTCCACAAACCCCTCCTAATATCAATAAAATCATTCAAAATCGTTTAATCACACCTAAAACTCATGGCAAAAAAGAAAAAGCGTCCCAGTACTGAAGGATTTAAACTGTGACGCAACCAGAACACACTCGGCACATTGAAATACTGACCCATAGATGTGAAAGGAAAGTACATCTGAACTTCGAGAGAAAGGTGCCGTGTTAAGGATAGATCCCGGGACAGAAGAATGAAAGCTAACCTCAACGACCAAACAACAAAGGATCAATGTTTAGTCCATAACAAGTGCACATAAATATAGTGATACGGATTTTCATGCATGATTTTAAGGTTCTAGTGACAGATTAACAAGATTACTACATTATTAACAGGAGAAACAACCTTGAGAACCCTGCCAGTCATCTCTGTGGCCTTACAAAACAGTCGTGGCGAGAGAGGAGAGCGTTTTTAGGAGTGTTTTACGGGTTCTCGTGACAGATTAACAAGATTATCAACAACATTATCAACAGGACAAACAGTGTAATTAAAAATAAAAAGATAGAAAGATAGATAAATACAGACAATGCAAAAGAATTAAGAAAGAATATTAGAAAAGAAAAGGAGAGAAAGTAATGAAAGAGAGAGAGAGAGAGAGAGAGAGAGAGAGAGAGAGAGAGAGAGAGAGAGAGAGAGAGAGAGAGAGAGAGAGAGAGAGAGAGAGAGAGAGAGAGAGAGAGAGAGGGGGAAGTTGTAACTGTATGTGCTAAAGAGCTGCCTTCTTTACGTTAGCTGGTCTTTATTGCCTTTTTCTACTTTTCTTTTGCTCTGACTGTGCTTCCATCTTCTTATGATTACTACTACTTTCGAGAGGCCTTTCTTACCCTTCTGACACGGAGATTAAAGGTGGGAAGTCTCAGGTTACCTATTTTCACCTGCTTATAAATCTTGTTACTTTTATGGATCTCTTTTTTTTATACTTTCATGTTCCTAAATCGAAACTAATGCCTCATACTGTATTACCATCTTATGACTACTACTACGACTACTACGACCACTACTACTACTACTAATTAATGCCTGATACTGTATTACCATCCTACAACTACTACTACGACTACCACCACTACTACTACTACAAATACTACAACTACTACTACTACTACTACTACTACTACTACTACTACTACTAGTCTACAACTACTAAAACTACTACTATTACCGGTTATCACTACTTTTATGGATTTTTTCTTATATTCTTGTGCATTTAAATGGAAGAAAAGCGTCAAAATCTCTAAGTATACATTGCCACCTTCCAACGTCTGTTTCTTTGTACTGTTCCCTTGAAGTGTCGCCAAAACTGATCAACCTTCTCCAACACGCACGTTCTTCTGTATCTCCTTCAGTCACACTTAATACAAGCATGCCCCTTTCACTGCACCTATCAACCTTCTCTCAGGTCCTCCATCTCCAGCCTCCTCCTCCTCCTCCTCCTCCTCTTGTCTCTCTTAACACGCTCACACCACCACCTTTCCACGAGTTGAACCAGGTTATAAGAGCGTTACACTGTCTAAGATACCTTGTGCTGTTATTTTCTTGTGATCTCTTTCATATTTTTGCTTCATCTTTTCATTTTTCGTTTTTTTTTATGCATTCCTGTTCTCTCTCTCTCTTTCTTTCCTTCCTTCCTTTTTTCATACTTTTGCTTCATCTTCTCATTTTTCTTTTTTTTTCATTCTTTCCTGTTCTCTCCTTTTTTTTTTTTTCCTTCCTCCCTTCCTTCCTTCATTTTCGTTAGGGCATCTTCACTTAAATCTGTCAATCAGTCAATCAAACAATCAGTTCCTTCATCCTCACAACTTTCCTTCTTTCTCCCTCATTCCTATTCTTTCTTCCTTGGTTCCTTCCCCCATTTCTATCTCCCTCACCTTTTTTTTTCTCCTTTCTCCTTCCCTCTCTCTCTCTCTCTCGCTCCCTCCTTCCCTCTCAGATCCCTATCCTACATTTCTTTCTCCATCTTATCTTTCCTTCTTCCTTCATTCCTTTCCTACATTCCTTTCTCCTTTACATCGTCCCTTCTTCCTCGTTCAATTTTCCCTTCTCATCTTTCCTTCCTCGTTCCTTTCTTCGCTTCTTCCTTTCCCTTTTCCACTTTTCTTTCTTTCTCCTTTCCCTTCACCTCTCCCTCCGTCCCTGATCCTTTCACTGTCTTCCTTTCTCTCCCTCCCGTCATTCCTCCTTCCCTCCCTCTCTCCCTCCCTCGCTCCCTCCCTCTCTCCGTCCCTCCTTTCCTTGTGTGCGTCTTTGTTACTGCCAGTGAAAGTGTGCGCGCGCCCGTGTGTGTGTGTGTGTGTGTGTGTGTGTGTGTGTGTGTGTGTGTGTGTGTGTGTGTGTGTGTGTGTGTGTGTGTGTGTGCGCTGGGGGAGAAAATTAAATGTTTGCTATCAGAGTAACATCAGGGAGATGGTAACTAAGATTGTGCTAAGTACGGTGACGATAACAAGGGTGATTAGGGAAAGGAAAACAAGGGAGGTGAGAACACGGGTGACGATAATGAGGGTGAGAAGTGACAAGAGTGAAGGTACAGTACATAGGGTGACAGCAATAAGGGTGATGGTAAGTTACTAAGGTGACCATAACCAGGGTAATTATAACTAGGGTGAGAGAGAGAGAGAGAGAGAGAGAGAGAGGTGGGGGATGACAAGAATTAAATAAAAGAAAGAAAGAGAAAAAAAATAACCATGGAATGTGAGGAGGCAGTGAAAGTGGTGTCGGTGGGAAGCGAGGAGGAGGAGGAGGAGGAGGAGATAGCGTTGGTCTTGGTGGTGGTGGTGGTGGTGGTGGTGCCTGAGAAAGTTCTTACCAAAAACAAGATCTAAACGGCGCACTGGAGAGAAACCTGCAGATGTCAAACGCTTGCGCCAAGTACCAGCAGAGAGAGAGAGAGAGAGAGAGAGAGAGAGAGAGAGAGAATTTAATAACGAAATAAGTGGAAAGACAAAAAAAATGAAAGGACATCCACTAGAGAGAGAGAGAGAGAGAAAGGACAGCCTCAAACTCGTGATCCGTTAAACAGCCTTGACCGTGAGCGACTTTCTCCTCGCCCTCGTCCTCGCCCTTTCTCTCTCTCTCTCTCTCTCTCTCTCTCTCTCTCTCTCTCTCTCTCTCAAAGAAAATAATAAAATTTAATTACAATATCCATTAAAGAGAAAGGAAAAAAAATGAAAAAGAAAGTTAAATAAGAGAGAGAGAGAGAGAGAGAGAGAGAGAGAGAGAGAGAGAGAGAGAGAGAGAGAGAGAGAGAGAGAGAGAGAGAGAGAGAGAGAAGGGGGGCGAGGGAGACCTTTCTTTGTTATGGTGTGTTACAGGCGCCAGGGTGAGATGGGGTGAGCGGGGTGAAGGGTGAAAGGGGGAGCGGGGAGGGTCACTGCTTCCGGGTGAAAAGGAGGACCCGCTGGTCAGGGGTGAAAGTAAGCGAGGGGCGGGTGGAGTGATGAGATGGGGGAGAGGAGAGGAGGGGATGGGCAAGGCCGTACCCACACCCTCACTACCTTGCCCTTTGTTAGCTCTCTCTCTCTCTCTCTCTCTCTCTCTCTCTCTCTATATTACAACTTTCATGTATTACAAATTAAATTTCTTCCTTATCTTCTTCCTCCCTCTCCTTATCATCGTGTGTGCGTGTGTATGTGTGTGTGCTACATACTTTTATATCGATACATTTTGATGGTGGACACACACACACACACACACACACACACACATGGTTACCTGGAGTGCTGGTGGAGTGCAGTGGCGCCTGATCGCTACTACCATCATTAGCCAGACAGAGGTTCGCGTGGCGGCGGTCACAAAGGGATGTAATGAGGTGGAAAGAAACCTCTCATTGCCTCGCCTCTCTCTCTCTCTCTCTCTCTCTCTCTCTCTCTCTCTCTCTCTCTCTCTCTCTCTCTCTCTCTCTCTCTCATAGCGGATCACTGGCATAAACAACACACGAGAGAGGATCATCTTCGATCGCTCCCAAGACAAAGACAAGGGAAAGTGTGTGTGTGTGTGTGTGTGTGTGTGTGTGTGTGTGTGTGTGTGTGTGTGTGTGTGTGTGTGTTTCTCTTAGGTTTGTGGTCAGAATGAATACCTATCTGTGTATCTTTGTCTAATCATTTGTTTATCCACACACATGATGTTTATCCACACACACGAGAGAGAGAGAGAGAGAGAGAGAGAGAGAGAGAGAGAGAGAGAGAGAGAGAGAGAGAGAGAGAGAGAGAGAGAGCAATCAAGAAGTGAGGGCAACGTTCAGTGTGAGTGGAGGTATTGGTCTTGTGCCCTCAAGTGGTAAAACAGTAATGATTAGCTTGTTGAAACAGTGTAATTGGCTTTAAGTGACAGAATTACGGTGATTACAGGGGTGATAGAAAGTACGGTGTCTTTAACCCTTTGAGAACCATGACGCGCTCCCATATTCATTCTGGTTACTATTTGGTGATTTCATACAGCTTCAGAAACTCATGGGGGGAATTAAAATAGTGAAAACTGTGGCTGCTAATCTTCTGACCCCATAGACTCTTCTTAATGTCAATAAAATAATCTGACCTTACATAAATCTTAAGGTAAAAATGCGTCCCAGTATTGAAGAGGTTTAAGTGGTAGAACTACAGTCGTTTATTGGTGAAAGAAGGTGCGTCCAGATGGAACAATAATGAGTCGCAAAGCTTGGTGAAACAGAGTAGGAGATAATTGTGCTGTGTAGTGACGTGTTTCTCCAGCAGTGTCTCCCTCCCCACCGCGGATCAGTACTTGCATTGCCACCCACTGCCTAGAGATGACATGAAAGTTGGAACCGCTAGTGACTTTTCTTCCTGCACACTTCCTTCTCCAGCTGCCGTGTCGGTGCTCTATTTCAATCATGTTTTCGGGTTTTCGATTATACTTTCATTTTTTCATTTATGATTTCCTTTTATCATTTTTTTCGGTTTTTTCAATAACGGTTTCGGGTTTTTCAATCAAGCTCTCATGTTTTCAGTCGTTTTCGTTTTTTTCAATGATTTTTTTCAGTTGTTTTCGCTTTTCTAATTATCTTTTCGCTTTTTTAAATGTTTTAACTTTTTCAGATTTTTATCGATCTTTTCACTTTGAGGACTGGTACTTTCAGAGGGTCTTTTCTCTTTGTGTTGACCTAGGCCAGAGTACCTCAAAGCGAAAAAAAGTGTATTGTACGTGTAGTTTTAAATCTAACTGAATTTTATGTATTCTCAATATTCAATATGGATAAATCACAATGGGATTAGTTGTGACTAAGTGACAACTCCATTTTCCCGGACCAGCAGCGTCACCACACAGGCCTGCCAGACACTGAATGCTGTACGTTTCATAGCACGCATCACAAACATACGGTCATATATACTCAGTGTGTCCTTAGCATACCTGATGGGCAGCTTGGAGGCAGACCTCGGGAGTCCTTTCCCCTCGATCACAAATACCTTGTCCGAGAAGACACGCACTCACTGCACCACCACACAACACACGCCGCGGCACTGAGCCGGTTGTTGTAGCCCAGGTGACGCGTCAGTCCCATTGCTTCGGTTCCTATTTTTGAAGCTTTTTCCTCAAGCAAAGGATACGCATTTTAAGGTTCGAGCAACACAAAGATTTCTACAGGACCTGAGAATAAACACACAGTCTTTTCCCAGCTATCAGCCTCCCAATTATACGAACACTACAAGGAAGTGTTGAGCATTCATGGATTAATAGACTGTATTCCTAAACACTTCATCTTTATCTTTGTTAACACTAGTGGAAACTATTGCGATTTTCACAGGCGATTTTATGACTTCCTAGAAACATTGGGAAATAAGGGGAGCTCCAAGAAGCCATCAGGCCTACACGTGGCGGTCCCTGCAAGAAATATCTTCATATTTCCGATATAAATTATTTCCGAAACTTCCTTATCCAGCGGTGCTAACAACTAACCGACTAGTGATTGCGTTCCATTCATCTAATATTCTATTTGACAACCAATTCCTTCCTATCTTTTTTT
Organism: Portunus trituberculatus; assembly: GCF_017591435.1. Taxonomy (NCBI): domain Eukaryota; kingdom Metazoa; phylum Arthropoda; class Malacostraca; order Decapoda; family Portunidae; genus Portunus; species Portunus trituberculatus. Next base: position 28,877,343 of record NC_059296.1, on the reverse strand, counting down.
TCATCTTAAGCTTGAACCCATCATGCTTGCTTCCTTCCTGATTACTGAGTCTTTCTCAAATTCACACACCAATGAGAATCTGACACTACATCTCCGCGACCTTTGAAAACAGAGCAAATTGAAATATTAGGTGTTTGATAACGGCCTATGGAACAGCTAGGAAGTCATTACCGGTGCTCGCAGCTTCCCGGTCCCGACGCGCAGTGAAGGAGCCGCGTCAGGCGCCCCACTTGTGCACCCTTCGCCATCCTAGGAACGCTTTCTCCTAGACCTATTGCATGTGAGAGTACCAATAATTCATTCTCTCTCTCTCTCTCTCTCTCTCTCTCTCTCTCTCTCTCTCTCTACGTGATCCTGGCACAAAATTATAAAAACCCCCATAGTCCCGACAGTCACTTAGGTAGTCAATTACTCTACCAGAGAAGAAAGGATTTAACAATACAATTTTTGGAAATCCATACTGAAAACAACTGAGCTCACACATTTGCCACTATAACACCTAAACATGGCAGGGAAGCTAGAAGAGACACAGAGTTACTTCAAGCCGTTACATGCAGAACCAACAGGTATGAAATTCGACTGTCCTATATATTGAGGACAAAATTAAAGCATCAGGATTTTTTTAGTCGTCCATGTGCACTGTTATCTGTGAATCTTGTGTATTTTTTTTTTCACCAAACAATTGAAATCATTACTAATATTTGTTACTATTTTTTTTAGTTTGTCGTTACTATCTTATCTTCAGTGTCACAATATCAATCTTTTAAACCACATTGATATATATATATATATATATATATATATATATATATATATATATATATATATATATATATATATATATATTTTTTGTTACTGTGAAACGCATACTTATCATGTATACTACAAGTGACTACGTGATCCAAGACGCCGTTTTAGCATGTCAAGCTTTCTTCGATAAATAAACCACTCTATTATTATTATTACTATTATTAT
>NC_059296.1:28853868-28873868 GCF_017591435.1 Portunus trituberculatus | reverse complement strand
AACTATAATTTCCTATTATATAAGTATTTCCTTTCTCTTAACTTAGTACTCGCAAAGAACATCTCTCTCATTTTTTTTCCACTAAAGATACAATATATGAGACGAAGGTTTCTATTTTACTTAATCTTATTCAACACTATTTTATTCATATTTGAGTCACCTTCGTGTCAAAAACCAACATGTTAACCCCCTTGAGTACCATGACGCGTTTTCATATTCATTTTCTTTACTATTTGGTGATTTTATACAGGTTCAGGAACCATTGTGGGAGATTGAAATAGTGAAGACTGTGTTTCTCCCTTATTGGTATTCGTAAACAATTCGTTAACTCTGAACACGATTATTTTCAAAAGGCCACAGAGATGATAAGCCGAGTTCTCAACAGTGTTTCTCCCGTCAAGAGCTTAGAAATCCTGTTAATCTGTTACTGGAGCCATAAAAATGCCCTTAAAAACACACATTTTCAACTTGGTATATCCTTTAACCTCTTCAGTACCATAACACGTTTCTATATTCATTTTGCTTACTATTTGGTGATTTTATACAGCTTCAGAAACTAATGTGAGGATTAAAATAGTGAAAAGACTGGACATTAATCTTCTGACCTCAAAAGACCCTTCCTAATGTCAATAAAATGGTCTAATCGTACACAAATCTCAAGGTAAATATGTGTCCCGGTGCTGAAAGTGTTAAATCAAACCTGAAAGAAAAATTGCCTATGAAATCCTTCTTGAAAACACTCCTACTCGAGACCAATAGACTAAGAAGGAAGAAAATATACTAAAGAAAATCCTCGTGGTGGAACACTTACCCTGCTTGCGAGGCGATGATGAGGCAACATAGAGGGCAAACCGAGGAGTAAGCAGGGAGCGTTAGGCAGTGAAGACAACCAGGAAGGGATAAGGTACAGTGCACATGCAGACTGTCCTCCATCTTGCATCCTGTTACAAAAAAGTCCTTAGTAAATTCTAAAGGAGCAAGCAGGGAGTGTTAGGCAGTGTAGACAAGCAGGAAGGGATAGGAGTACAGTACATATGCAGACTGTCCTCCATTTTGCATCCTATTACAAAAAATATATCCTTCGTACATTCCAGAGGTTAATGAATAGTGATAGCATCTTTAGTATAATATAGTAATAATAATAATAGTAGTAGTGATAATAATAGTAGTGATAACATCTTTAGTAATCAACAGTAAGGCTATTCAGATATTAGTAGTGACTGTTTACATATTGGCAGTCACCTTCTTCATACATTAACCCCTTCAGTACCATTCCACGCTTTTATTTTCATTCTGGTAGCTATACTTAGAGATTTTACACGGCTTTAGAAACCTATGTGGGGATTAAAAGATAGTAAAGACTCTGGCCATTAATCTTTTGACCTCCATAGACCCTTCCTTATGCAAGTGAAATTGTCTATTCATACCCAAGAATCATGATAAAAAATGGTCTCGGTATTGAAGAGGTTAATAGTGCTAACATTCCGTCCTACATTTACACTTCACCAACGCAAAAATGTATTTAGTCGTAACAAACTCTCTCTCTCTCTCTCTCTCTCTCTCTCTCTCTCTCTCTCTCTCTCTCTCTCTCTTTCATCACTATGAATCTTCCTTTTTTGGTCTGCCTGATAAGCTAAAATCTTACAGCAATACAAAATATTTATCTAAACGAGGCTGACTGGTTGGTTGCCCCCAGTTCCCCCACTCTCTCTCTCTCTCTCTCTCTCTCTCTCTCTCTCTCTCTCTCTCTCTGATAGTCTTAGAAGCAGTACTGAGGCAGGCATATTTCTTTAAATCCACTTTTTGCACTGGTCTGTCTGTCTCACACATAAGAACCAATAACAGGGAGTAATTACCTTCAGCTGGCCAAGTAGTGACGCCCTCGGCAAGGCTGTTGTCTCGCTGGTTATTACACAACACACGTCCACTTCTCAGCCTCTTAACGCCAATACCCAGCAATTTATCATCTCTCTGCTCTTCAGTTTCCCTGTAGTATTTCATGTGGCTGATTTTGTAATAGAGACGGCGCAAAGGAAGACTATCACGTGGTCGACCTAATCTGCGCATTGGCCGCTGGTCTTCTCACTCTTCTGTCAGCGGTCAGCCTCATTCAGGCAGTGCTTCTACGGGATATCATTTCTGTGACTACGAATTTTTTTTTTTTTCTCTTGATTGGAGACGCGGAAATGTATATATATATTTTTTTTTTATATCATTGGTGACTTTTTTTTATATACCATATCATTTGTCTATTAGATGGAAGGCATGAATTTCTGTGAACTATTTTCGTTGTTATGGATATACTTGGTTCACGTGGTGACTTCAGAAAAAAAAATTACAAGGTGGAAGCGGAAGAGGAGTATGAGGGAGAAGGAGGAAGAGCAGGAGAGGAAGGAGGAAGATAACAACAATGGTATTAATAGTAACGTGTCTATTGCAGCATTTCTGCCAGCCTGTGCCGCCAGCCCTGCCACTCCTTGCCTCCTCCACCCTTTATCCACCACCCTCACCCGTAAGTACACACACACACACACACACACACACACACACACACACACACACACACACACACACACACACTGACCATTCCTTCATTATCCAATCTTTTTTTTTTTTTTTTTTGTGTTACTTTTTTCTGATCCTCCATTCCTTCCATCCATCCTCGCCTTCACTTCTCTTTCCTGAGTTACATAAAACATTTCCTTTCTGTTTCACTCTGTTACACTGGCTTGTGCTCTCCCTGTCTGTCCACATCTCTCCTTAGATAGTGTGTTAGCTATGAGTCAGTGAAGCAGTGAGGGAAGCCAACTACCTATATACATAGAATACTTTGGGTTACACATTCAGGTCATGATTTTGAATAATCAAGGTTTGTCCATTAGTGATATCATTCATACGTATTTTTACAAAAGTATTGCGCAATTTTCAACTTTGCCACGAATCAGGATCTCGTGAGAGTACTGTCACGGTTGTCTCTCTGTCTCACTTTCCCTTGGCAAGCCATCACATCACATGGTTCTGTGTTCCCGCGTGACACTACAGTTTGTTCTCTCTCTACCGCAGGTCAATGCAGCCGCCAGCGACACTCTCTTAATATGGTGAGTGTCCCAAGAACCTGTTTATCTCTTGGAAATTCTAAATGTTTGTAATAGCAGTTTACTGATCGTTTTGTTAACATTATCATATCTTCCCATCAAAGTCTTTACTCATCACAGTGTCTATTTGATGGTGAATTATTAATATATGTCAGATTGTAATAGCTGTGTGTAATACTCTTCCTGGAACAGAGAAAGAAAATTAAAACTGCAAATTTCACATTAATTCATAGGATAATTTCCTGGGTAATTTTAACACACACGCACGTCACGCGCACATGTGCAGTGATCCTCAGCACACACACACACACACACACTGACAGCACCATGGCGGCATGGTTTTGTTTCAGATGCGCGGGACCGGGGCCGCTATGGGTGAGGCCTCACTCCTGGCCCTGCTGCTGCTGCTGCTGGCACCTTGGGCCGCCCTTGCTCACGCCCCGCAACCCCCGCCTAGTGAGGACCAGCATGGCGCGGCGCAGGACCACCACCATCGCTCCACGTGGGACCGCCGCCATGCCGGACCTGATCATCTACAGAAGCTTGAGACTCACTTCTCTTCCCCAACATTTCTGTCCCAGCTGCCGCCATCCACCTCACTCTCGCCGCCTCCGCCGTCCACCTCACTCTCGCCGCCGCCCCCAACGCCTGCAGCCCGTGGTCGTGGCGTCACGTCCACGCAGGTCCTGCACCGTGACGTCACGCCCACGGACCTCAGGGATACACGCTTGGCACTCTCCCGTAGTGACAATCTAGGCTTCGTCCCCGCCTCTCTCTCCCGGGCTGGCTCACCCTCATCTTCAGACTCCCTCACCATCACAGACGCCTCACTCCCGACGCCTTCCGTGGAGACCCTCATTGCGATGCTCAACGAGACCCACTCCAGCCTCACCGCCGGCGACGACACGGCAACCATCTCGCCGCAGGAGTACAATAGCATCCTGACCAGGTGAGAGAGAGAGAGAGAGAGAGAGAGAGAGAGAGAGAGAGAGAGAGAGAGATGGGGAATGGGGGGGGGGCGCAACACATCACACACCTACAATAAACAAGACGGCCTAAGATTAATGGGCCGCCACATTACAACAATGGCCTTTGTTCGCCTCACCGGCAGTGTGCAGGAACACGTGTAAGGCACAGAGAAGCACGCCCGGCCATTCACTGCCAATTTAAACTTTTTTTTTTTTTTCTTTCAAGTGGAATTAGAAAAATAAAAGTTCAATTAATAGGAAAACAAAATAAAAAGCAAAGTTGTACCACCATGCAACTCTAACTCTTTATTGTTCTTTCAAGGTGTTTTCTCTGTTTGAAGTGTTTGTCTCTTACGTGAAGTCATGGTAGGGAAAGCGGTGCTTTGTTGAATATACTAAGATCTCCTCCAGGTTAGTTTTTTTTTTTTTTCACAAACATTTTCACTCGTTACAATTAATATTTGTCTTCACATGAAAGCACAGAAAGAGAGGCTCAGTTAACACCTCCTGACTCATTGCATTACTCTCTCTCTCTCTCTCTCTCTCTCTCTCTCTCTCTCTCTCTCTCTGTCCACACCTCGCTCACTCAATCCGGTCATGAATGCCTCCTCCTGTTTTTAAATTGTCACTCCATTCCTCTCTGATTCATTTCACATATCCTCTGGTTTAATCAACACTTCCACACTCGTTATGTTCCTCTCTGGATCATTCACCACCTCGCCCTTTCCCTCAACTGTTGCCACGCTGCAGGTTCAGCCTGGACGCCCTGCAGGCCACGCAGATCGCGGAGCGGCTGGGCCTGACGGGCACGGGACTGGCGGAGGTGGAGGCCAACATGAGGCTCGGTGGTGATCTGCAAGGCCCCGGTGGACCTCATGACCGACCCCAGGCGCTGCCACTGGACCGCAACATCCGCACCACGGGCCCCCTCAACACGCCGGTGTCTTCTAGTAAGTGACACGTTCCATAAAGCTTTCATACGATCCATCGTGTCCCTTGTTCTTAATGACATTGTTATCTTTTTACGATTATTTTCGAAGGCTATACGAAGATTATCAGTTGAGTTGTTATGTGTGTTTTTCCTTTGGAAGCACACAGTACTTATCAATCTAGCACTAAAATCAGGACAGCATTCTTGGAAACCCCATGGATCTCCGCTTGTAGTCTTTTAGGTCAGATAAGTATGAAAAATTGCATGAATCACTAAGATAGATCGGTTAAACGAGTCAAATTGTAATGCAGTCTCCCTGTAAGTAGACTTCATCAACATGAGTGAATGGACTGACATATGGCAAATGTAGTGTGATATTAGTAAGTGTTAAGCAGTTGGCGTAGGCAGAGGAAATTCACATAGTAAGTGCGTACACGATCAAGAGCAAGGCTTTGATAGGATAACAATTAAAAAAAAAGTTAATTTGCTATTTATAGTTGACTCAGGAGAAAAGCCAAACCTGAACAAAATGTGTGTTAAAATTCATCTTTAGAAATGTTAAGAGTAAAAGCTATGACATGATATCTAAGTTAAATTTGGCCTTGGTGAGGCATTATGTAGAGTAAGCTGTGCAGTGTTGGCCCGCATGCTGCAGGAAGGATACACATCTACTCAAATCTTTCCAAGAATATGCCGTGTATATCTGGTCTCCGTGATGCAAGAAAGATATAAATGTGCTTTATTAAGTACAGACAGCGAAACACTTAGGAACACAGAGTCTAACCTACAATATTAGTAATTACACTAAACTATGCATTATGGGACATCAACACCTCTGTTATCACGAATGTTTCTTTCTCGACAGGTATCTCAGTGGCCACGAGGCGCCTCATCTTCGGCGATCCCACGCTGTGCTACACCGGCACCTGCGAGTTCTTCCTGATGTGTTGGATGGGCGGTGGCCTCATAGACGGTGGGTGCGGCGGGTTTCTATTCGCCTGCTGCTCCAGACCCAACCAGCGTGGCCAGCGGGGCCACCAGACCTACCGAGACGACAGCATTGGCCTCATCCCCGTTGACTACGGCCCCATCAGGAACGACCAAGGTGAGAAAGAGAGAGAGAGAGAGAGAGAGAGAGAGAGAGAGAGAGAGAACAACTTAAACGAATATATTAGACAGGCAAAATAATCCATCATGTTTACCTCAACTTATTATTGTATTTCTGCTTACACCCTCTGCTATGTGCCTCTGTTCTCCTGGCAGGCTGCGGGCTCAGTGTCAGCAGCCGCCTCACCGCCCAGCGCAGGATCGTGGGCGGCACAGAGGCGGGCTTCGGCTCCTTCCCCTGGCAGGTAAGCTCTGACGTCACCTGTGCCATTTCTCTCGCTGCTTTGTCTCACACTGCCTCACTAATCCTCGCTGCACCTCACTCCACGCCATCACCTTCTTTTGATCCATGCATCCAAACTCCCTCCATCATATACTACTCTGATTCATTCCTTACTTTCATTTCTATCTTGAGTTATTTATTTCATTTCTCTCCGATTCACTTTACACCTCATGTCGTTCATTCCTTGTTCATTTCGTTCTTCTCTTCATTCCACACCTTGTTCACTGATTCCGTGCTGACTCCTGTTTTTTTTTTCATATATGTTCTTATAAGATTATTTCACTCCTCCCTTGAATCAACGCCTGAACACTTCCAGATTCATTGCATTCCTATCTGACTCATTCCACACTCTCCTCATCCACTCCACTGTCTGTCTTCAATGATAATCCTGTTTTTATCTTGAGTCATTCCACTTCTCTTTGATTCATTCCACAACTAATTTCTCTCAGTCAACACCACCAGTCACTGCATTCATCTATTACTCATTCTATACGTCGCTCCTTCACTGCCCTCCTTCAATATTCACTCCTGTTTTCTCTTCTTCCTCAAGCCAAACTTCATTCGCTTTGGTAACGCGACTGAATATTTGCAGACATGAAACTCAATCTACTGTGACGTGATAGGACTTGTTTCTTAATTCCCCCTCGTGTTGTTTAAAGGGTCCGTATTTTTAAATGCTTGTGTGTCTTAGGCCAGTATTCTTAAACGCTTTGCTCTCTCACCATCATTATTTTCCTAAAGGTTTAGTTGAAGATGTTTATGTTTTTAAGGGTATTTTGTGGTTCCGCTGATGGACTGACGAGATTTTTAGATTATTATAAGGAGAAACTGTCTTGAAAACCAGGCTAGTCGTCTATGTGGCCTTGGAAAATTGTCGTAGAGAGAGAGAGAGAGAGAGAGAGAGAGAGAGCAATGCGTTTCCGAATACTGGAGTTATCATTACTTCTAACAAGTAGAAATAAAAGAAAGTATGTTTCGCACAGTGGCTTCTTGTAGTCTTTTCAAATTTCTTATGCTTAAATGGAAGTTATTGAAGATTTTCACTGGTATTTTCATGTGTCTATTAAAAGTTTGACAAGTTGTTCTTCATCAATAAAGGAGGAACCATTCACACAAACCCGAGTTATCATCTCTGTGGCCATCGAAAAAAAAAAAAAAACCAGTCATAATAAAAAGAACAAAGCTTTTTAAAATACGGACCTTTTGTGTAAAAAAGAAAAAAATAGACATCAAAGGGTAAAGAGAGAAATGGAAATCATCTCTACTTCACTATATAATTTATAGACTCTATGTGCATATCTCAACTTCACCCCTTCAGTGCCATGACGCCTTTCCATATTCATTCTGCTTATTATATAGTGATTTTATACAGCTTCAGAAACTTATGCGGGGATTAAAATAGTGAAGACTCTGTCCATTAATCTTCTGATCCCCAATAGACCCTTCCTAATGTCAATAAAATCATCTAATCGTGCATAAATCTCAAGGTGAAAATGTGTCCCAATACTGAAAGGGTTAAATTAAGGGATTTGTTAACAGCTTTTTTTTTTAATATTACTATTTATGTGTATTATATGTTACGATCGTTTTGCTTTTTTTTTTTTCTTCATTACATACACAACATTCCTTATATTCATTCCATCTATTTAACCCCTTCAGTAATAGGACATGTTTTCATATTTACTCTGCTAACTACTTGGTGATTTTATACAGCTTCAGAAACTAACGTGTGGATTGAAACAGTGAAGACGCTGGCCATTAATCATCTTTCCTCCATAGACCCTTCCTAATGTAAATAGAATTGTCTAATCACACCCAAAATTCAAGGTACGAGTAAAAATGCGTCCCGGTACTGAAGGGGGTGTAAGAGAGAAGGGGGTTTATAAATGACGAAAGAGAGAGAGAGAGAGAGAGAGAGAGAGAGAGAGAGAGAGAGAGAGAGAGAGAGAGAGAGAGAATTGGGAAAATACAGGAAATGCATGAGGAAGAAGGGTAAAGAAAGAAAGAAAATACAGGAAATGCATGAAAAGAAAGGAAGAAAGAAAGAGAAGAGGAAGAGACAAAGAAGAGAGAGAGATGAAGAGAGAGAGAGAGAGAGAGAGAGAGAGAGAGCACACCCACCCTCCCCTCCCTTACCCATTCCTAACTTACAACCCACCCACCCACCCACCCACCCTTCACTCACTCACGTCTGACCGCTGAGACTCGCCTTCTAGACCACCACCAGCAGGTCACGACTGAGGCAGCAGACAGACTGGACCCGCCGCCGACGTGCACCAGACGGAGGACCAGCTAGCCAGGGACAGGGATACAAACTTACGCTCTTACCCACGCACTGTACTAAACCTTGACTGCCTTGTAACTACGTAGAGTGACCTCCTTGTTCCCAGACGAAAGATTGTGTCGATTGGGTTTCTATTTGCCATTTTCCTACTTACTTGTTTATTAATTTGTTTTATTTTTATTTATTTTTTGTTGGCGATGGAAGAATTGTATTTTTTCATTTCTTGTTTTTGTTTCTTTTGTTTTTGTTTGTTTGTTTACATTTTCTTGTTGGTATGACGTACATTTGAGTTTGCCTTGAAGTTAAAATTTAATAAAGTGTTGACAGACTAATGCTCATTGCAACAATAATAATAATAAATATTATGATGACAAGGAAAATGATAATAATAATAATAATAATAATAATAATAATAATAATAATAATAATAATAATAATAATAATAATAATAATAATAATAATAATAATAATAATAATGATAATAATAATAATAATGATATATATGATAATTATAATAGTAATAATAATAATAATAATAATAATAATAATAATAATAATAATAATAATAATAATAATAATAATAATAATAATAATAATAATAATAATAGAATAATTTGATCTCCATACCAGCGTGCTAATAGTGTAATATGACCAAAGATATAAAGTATTAATATCCCTCACTTATCAATGTGTCATGTGATCTGTTTTGCGTGTCTTGCTGCAGTGTGTCACGAGTCACTTCTAATACAAAAGAGTCAATTCTAATGAGAGGAAATGTAAAGGGAAAGTATTCTGAGAGGACAATTTATTAACCCTTCAGCTGCTAATGGCAATATTTGAGCAGTTCTACACGACTTTGCTTATGGATAAATGCAACTATAGTCACTGAAAATATCTCGTACTGACATCTTTAGTAGTACCTTTGAAAACGACAAACTTGCTTCATAGTACTTTATCAAACTCAAGGAGAAGCAATAAAAAAGTTTGCATTTGTGAAGTCTGTCAGTCATTCTTCTTACTGACACCAATAGACTTACCTCTGGTTATATTAATATGATCAAAGAGAGGCATTGAAAAGTCTAAATTAGTCAGTTATTCCTTTAGTTTGACCTTAATTTGTTGCTGGTACTTTTGAAAGCCGTGTTACAAACTTACACCAAAGAATTTTGATAAGCTTGAGGAGACACCGTAGACTTTGAATTAGTCGGTCATTCGTCATGATTGACTCTCACTTTTGCTGATGCCTTTGAAAAATATATCATGAACTTACTTTAGAACCACATAATTAGCCTAAAAAAAGAAAATAACCAGAAATTCCTACTGTTAACACTTTTCACATCTGCCACCTTTGAAAAGTGCATTGATATCATGCCATTTTGACAAACCACAGCAGCTGAAGGGTTAAACACTATTATATTGTCCACGTATGTACAAAACACGCTTCGCTGCACATCACGCCGCTATGCTTTCCTCAATTTGTTTTTTTGCACTTCCCTTCCCCCCTCCCCCTCCCCTGACCTCCCGTGCCCCGTAGGCCTACATCCAGATCGGGTCAAGCCGCTGCGGGGGCTCGCTCATCAACCAGTACCACGTGGTCACCGCCGGCCACTGCGTCGCCAGGTAAGCTCATTAAAAGTTAAGACATTAATCCCTTGAATACCATGACGTGTTTCCATATTCACTCTGCTATTTGGTGATCTTATACAGCTTCAGATACTCATGTCGGGGATTAAAATTGTGAAGACCGTGGATATTAATCTTCTGACCTCCATAGACCCTTCCTAATGTCAATAAAATGGTCTAGTCGTACATAAATCTCAAGTCAAAATGTGTCCCAGTATTGAAGGAGTTAATTACACCGTGGGAAAAGAGCACAGGAACATCAAGTAGGATCCAAGACTCTAAGCTCCTTGATTCGCTCTTAGGCTTTACAAACAGGATAGGAGATTATCTATAGTCATTATACTTTAAAACATTACAACAAAAGAACATAAGACATTACAGTATTAAGACTCCACACTGCAACAAGGGACGTCACAGCATGGGGCATTACACCAAAGGACACCACAGCATAAAACATCAGAACATTAGAACATAGAACATTGCAGCATGAGACATCACAGCATAGGACATCACACCACAAAGAAAAACACAATACTTAAATGGAACCTTCTAGAGTTATCCCAAAGCTTGCTAATCTATTCCACACTCCACTCACTCTCCTGAGACACTCCATAATTCACTGATTCATTCCATTCACTCACTCCACATTGATGTTGGAAAGATAAATCATGCATTACTGATACGCTGTAGATTCTTTTGGATATTGTAAGGGCCATCAGATCTGCTGCTGTTGTTTCTTCGTTCATTGCATTAGTTGAATAAGGAAGTAGTATTATGCAATTATTATTTTTTTCTCTTCGCAGATTTATGTACAGTTATAGTAATTATTGCAACTCTCTCTCTCTCTCTCTCTCTCTCTCTCTCTCTCTCTCTCTCTCTCTCTCTCTCTCTCTCTCAACACAGAGCACGCCCCGGGCAGGTTCGCGTCACTCTCGGGGACTACGTGCTCAACTCGGAGCGTGAGCCTCTCCATCCTATCATATTCGGCGCCACGGACATCAAGGTGAGGATACGATAACATATACTTCACTCTCGCGACGCCCCCCACAAACCCTCTTGCTCCTGATCCTCCTGTCGCAACACAATGGAGAGGGAGGTAATGTAGAGGGCGCTGGGTGGTGGAGTGTGTGGACGATGAAGTAGGTGTCATTGTGGGCTATAAAACATACATGAACACATACATGCCTATTTCAAGCTCTCATCCTCATGCATAAGTTTGTCTAATCTTGTAAATCTCCTTAATGACCCCGCATTGAATCTATTTCATTCATCTATCACTACTTGAAAACCTGTTCATTTCTATTTTTTTTTTTTTTTTTTTTTTTTATTTAACTTTATCATACTTGAATGCATTATTTACTGTTCTATCCCGATGACTAACGCTTAGGATTTTGCTGATGTCACCCTTGTTATGATCTCTTCTCCATCTCTAGACCTCCATCAGATCCCCTCTGAATGTTCTTGTCCTGTCTTGATTATTGAACCCGATGATTGTGGTGGTCACTTTTGTTTCACCTTTTGTAACTCGTTGCAGGTTCACCCGAATTTCAAGTTCACGCCACAGGCAGATCGCTTTGACGTGGCGGTGATCACATTGGACAAGCCCGTGCACTATCAGCCCCACGTGCAACCCATTTGTCTTCCGGAAAAGGGCAAGGATTGGTTAGGCAACTACGGGTGGGCGGCAGGATGGGGCGCCTTGCAGTCAGGTACTGAATGACATTACTACAAACCGCTTTCTTAAACTTTAACTATATTTCTGTTTTGTTTAAGTGTTTTCTCCCCTACATTGTTGTACTCTATCCGTCCATTGTATTGTAACTTCCCCCTTCTCTCCTGCAGGTTCTCGACTACGACCCAAGACGCTGCAGGTGGTGGACGTCCCCATCTTGGACTCTCGCCTGTGTGAGGACTGGCACCGACAGAAGGGCATCAATGTTATCATCTACGACGAGATGATGTGTGCTGGGTAAGACGCTCTCTCTCTCTCTCTCTCTCTCTCTCTCTCTCTCTCTCTCTCTCTCTCTCTCTCTCTCTCTCTCTCTCTCTCTCTCTACTATTACTACTACTCTCCTATTGCTGCTGTATCTTACTACAACACACACACACACACACACACACACACACACACACACACACACACACACACACACACACACACACACACACACACACACACACACACACACACATGAGTTGTTGGCTGTGGCGGGAAGTAAAGCCGAATCTCCGCCTCAGGTATAATGACGGCGGTAAGGACTCCTGCCAGGGGGACTCCGGCGGCCCTCTCATGATCCAGGAGGGCGGACGGTGGTACTTGGCGGGCATCGTGTCTGCGGGCTACTCCTGTGCCCAGAACAAACAACCAGGTGAGTGTGTGAGTGAAGCTGTTAGAAAGTCGTAGAAGGACAGAAGAAGATAAATTATGAGGATTTAAACAAAGTCGAGAGATTGACTCCATTCTTGTGCCACACTTGTCCTCTAAAAAGCAGTGAATCTGTTGAGTGGATGTGTCTATTAGAAGGAATAGAAAGGACAGAGGAAAGGAAATTATGAGGTTTATGAAAATTAGAGAAACTGATGCCTTGTCCTATCACTCTAGTGTTATCATGCTTTTGACGTGCATTTGAGAGATACAGATGCAGTGCAGAATTTTTTTGCATGTAGAATAGGAATGAGTAATATTCAAAAGCACTCCTGTACTCAGAACAAGCAGGCGAGTGCGTGAGTCTGTTACACTCAAGAAGACGCTCACACTTCCCCTTCTCTTTCTTCACACACTCAGGGATATACCACAAGGTGTCCTACACGTCTGACTGGATCTCTTGGGCGGCGAGTACCTAGAAGGCCTGCAATGCCCGGGCAGCCTCGTCCTGGAGCAGTGTGTGGCGGCTGCCGGGCGAGACATGCAGCCAGGAGCAGCGGGCGGCGCCTGGAGGAGTGAAAGGTCGTCCTGCACTCCAACTACCCTTACTCCAAGTGTCATCTTCCTAATTCTGTGATAATTCCTAATCCTACTGTCATTGTTACAGGTATGGGCGCTTGATGCTCAGTACTAAGACTTGATCACACTGCAGATTGACACGTAACATTACTTGAGCCTCCCTTTCGTCATACTGATTGGATTGTTATATACCTACTGACTCGTAAAGCATTAATCATACTGTTCCGCACGGCTCTATAACTTCCAGTAACAGCATTTTGGAAAGACACCACATGATCTTTTTTTTTTTTTTTTTTTTTTACTTTTCTTTGTGAAGCTTTTCATGTGATGGTGATGGTGATAGTGACGGCGGCAATCCTGGCGGGGCATTCTTCGTTCCTTTATTCCATCCTTCTTTCCATTATCCAGACTCCTATAAAACCAATCTGAAATCTCTTTCTAACATTCGAAACTATAATGATTTTTTGTCTAAACTAAGCTACACTTTTTTTTTCTCGGACCTTCCACTCTTTTTTTCGGGAATGGCATTATGGGCGTTACTTTTTTCTTGTGTCCTCATTTACATAATTTCCTTGAATAAACTTATAAGCTGTCTAATCCCGCCAAGGCTGCCCGGTCCCAGCCACGCATCATATCTGAGTCTCAGGTTCACGTCTCCCGAGCGTACTTGTTGTGGGGTCTGTGTGAGTGACATTGTAAGTCATGTTGTTTGTGTTGTTTTGTTGATAAACCGCAGCGGGCTGGTCCCGAGGCGGCGCATATGCATACTTCAGTGTATTATATCAGCGTCATGTATATATTGCATATTTTTATATAAAACTCCATACTTTTAAGAAACAGCTGTGTTTTATTTGTATTCTCATGAATTTAGTTTATGATATGTTGGTAGAGATAGATAGATAGAGAGAGAGAGAGAGAGAGAGAGAGAGAGAGAGAGAGAGAGAGAGAGAGAGAGAGAGAGAGAGAGAGAGAGGAGAGAGCATGTCACTTGTATTTTTAAGCAACGGCAGATTACTATCATGTACTATTAGAGCAGGGAGTCGAGCGTGGACGGGATTGGAACTCATGTTATAGCTCACGAAATGCGCCGCAGCTTGGTCACTCACTCAGGAAGGAGGGGATAAAAAGAAACGAAGAGGAATGTTCATTTGTTATGGTAACATTTCTTCATAAGCGGTTAGCAGAATTGTCCTTAACGTTCTATACTTATAAATTACTAGTTGAATCTTAGATCTCTCTCTCTCTCTCTCTCTCTCTCTCTCTCTCTCTCTCTCTCTCTCTCTCTCACTGTAACACTTATGGGCATAAAAGTCGCCTCTGTCATCGCTATATATTAGAGGCGTGGCGAAGAAGGAACGGCCGTCAGCTCAGACACTATGCTTACAAAGGATAAACTAATTATTGAACATATCAATGCACAATCTCTACTATCTAATCTAGATGAAATTAAAATATTAATACAGGAAAGCAAAATTGATATTTTGTGTGTTACCGAAACTTGGCTGTTGCCTCACACTACTGATGTTCTTACTAGCATTCCTGGTTACAAAGTGTACCGTTGTGACAAAGGTCGTGGATCAGGTGTCTGTATCTATGCCAGACATTGTTTGAACCCAGTCCTTATTGATACAAGGATAAATCCACATCCTGCAGTTGAAGAAATATTTATTAAAGCGCAGTCTAAGAAACTCCCATCTGTTATCATAGGTTCTATGTATCGACACCCTAAGGCACATGCAGACTCCTTTGATTATTTATCTGATGTTTTTAGACACATGTGTATACTACAGAAACCTGTTTTTATCTTAGGAGATCTAAATGATAACCTTCTATCCGCAAATAACAAACTGTCACGAGTAATCACCAGCAATAAGTTAACACAGTTGATTAATTCCCCTACGAGAATTACTTCCACCTCGGCAACTTTAATTGATGTAATTATTGCTAACAAACCCGAAGTGGTGTTATCAGCAGACGTGATACCTAGTGTGATTGCAGACCACGATCTCGTCACGGTCACCGCTAACATCAGTAAGTCTAAACGTCCACCTATTACCAAAACTGTCCGTGATTTTAGCAACTACAACGCAGATGTTTTTTGTTCTTCCTTACTTAACCAAACTCATATTCTTAACAACATATTACAGACGGACGACACAAACATACAAGTTGACATTTTAACCAGCGTATTCAACGAGTGTGTCGCCGCGTGTGCTCCCATAATGAGCAAGGTCATGCGCCGCCCCGCCGCCCCCTGGATTGACGATAACATCCGCCAAGCCATCAAGGCCAAAAATAATGCTCAGCAGATCTTAAAGAGTGATCGTTTGAATGAAACACTCCGTAATCAGTATAAGGATTTGAAAAAACACGTTAAGTCTCTGATAGATAAACAACGGAAGCAACATTATCTAAATCGCCTAAAAGAAAGCAAAGGAAATATTGCTGCCACGTGGAGGATCGTTGGCGACATTGTACCAAACAAGAAAAACGTTTCGGATACCAATTTTTGCGATAACGCCGAACAAAAAGCCGAGGAGTTTAAAGGCGCGTTTTTGATAGTCCACGCTTAAGGCAGCCTTAAGCCTGGCTTAAGGCTGACGTCATTTTGTGTTCTTTCATGTCCCCAAACTTGAGCCAGAGCGTAGCCCGCCTTAAGGCAGGGCCGGCCAAACTCAAGCCAGCTGCAGAGCAGGCTCGACTTTCCGCTAGCCAGTTGTGACGTCACATGTAAATAAACAAATAAGACATGACGAATGAATGTTCCATTAGCTGCTGTTGATAGTTCTGCACCAAACTGAATGCTGTTTCAGTATCTTCTGGTATCTCTGGCAAGTCTGGAAACATGATGGACTGGACTGTTGATGCAGGGAGGAAAGATAGCAACTAGGATGATACCAGCTTTGAAGCGCCTGGAGTATAGAGATAGATTAAAGGCATTAAACATGTTTTCATTTGAGAGGAGATGTATAAGAGGGGATATTTAAAATGTTCTCAGATACAAACTACATAGATGTGAGATCTTTCTTTACCTTAGAGGAGGGAAGTAGGACTACAAATCATGGCAGGAAGATTAGAAAGCAAGGCTGCAGGTTAGATATAAGAAAATATTTCTTTAGTCATAGGGTGGTAGACTTCTGGAATGCATTGCCAGAGACGGTTGTAAATAGCACTAGTTTGACAATGTTTAAAAACAGATTAGATAAGCACTTAAATTTATTAGATTTATAATTATGTATAGCGCTGCATGATAGTTTTTATAAGAAATTTACTATAGTTAAACAAGACATGATCCCCATGTATGGGGACCACAAATTGTAGAGGATTTCGCTGCAGGACTTACCCTGTTAATGGGCCAAATATTTAGAATTAGTATATAATGTATTGTGTACTTGTAAGTGTAACTTTAAGTACTGATGACGAGGTCGCTGTGCGACTGATACAGGATAACCTAGATGGGCCCTGGTGGCCCTTTGCTATCCTATTATTTATGTTATGTTATGTTATGTTATGTAGGAAAGATAAGTTACAAAGCTGCAGCATATCTTGCACTTCCTGTTCGTCTGCCATCTTTATTGTTGTCATCTGTCAGCTGGTGCCTGGTCACGTGATCGAAGGTCTAGCAGGCCCGTTTTCCATTGTCCCAGGTTTTGCTTAAGCCTGCCTTAAGGCGAGGTCTAGCCGTAGGGGCATTAAAAAACGCAGCTCATCTTTTTCTTTGCCAACGTCGGTAAATCAGCCTATGAAGAGACACAAGTTGAGATATCGAACGAGAACTACAATAATGTGACCATCAACAATACAAATAACAGTAAAAACACGCTATTTCGCCCTCAACCCGTAGACGTTAAGACTGTGATACTCACTATCAAACATTTACAAGAAAAACAATCTTCCGGTTCAGATAATATATCTCTTCGCTTCATCAAAGATTCTCTCAGTATTATCGCTCAGTACCTAACCACCATAATAAACACTTCAATTGTAACAGGTGTCGTGCCAAGTTCCTGGAAACACGCTCTAGTCGTCCCCCTACATAAAAGTGGCGATCCTTCAGACACGAGTAATTACCGCCCGATCTCACTCCTTCCCGTCTTCTCAAAAATCCTCGAAAAAATCGTTGCTGACCAATTGGTAAGATATTTAGAAGATAATAAAATCCTCAGTGAAAGTCAACATGGCTTCAGACCAAAACTCAGCACCACCACAGCCCTTACAATTATAACAGACAAGATATATCAAAACATGGACAAAAAACGTATATCTCTTTTAACTCTTTGTGACTTGTCAAAAGCGTTTGACAGTGTCAGTCACGATATTCTTCTAGAAAAACTAAAAAAGTCGCAATTGATACATTCTGGTTTAATGACTATTTGGGAGACAGGTCGCAGTCAGTACGTCTCAACAAAACCATCTCTTCAAAAGCTGCCATAAAATTCGGTGTTCCCCAGGGTCTATATTAGGACCAATACTCTTCAATATTTACGTGAATGACTTGTCTGATTACGTCACAAACTGTCACCTTGTCCAATACGCGGATGATACGCAGTTCATCCACACAGGTACTCCTTCTCAACTAAATCTTTTAATTTCCGAGGCCGAACGAACACTACACAGAGCCAGAGAATATTTTCTTATGAACGGTCTCAAATTAAACACAAAGAAAACACAGTGTATTTTTATAGGAACACGACAACTCATTCCCATGATACCAGAAGACACATCTGTAACATTCCATAACACCAAAATATACCCCTCCTCACAAGTTAAAACTCTTGGTATCCATATCGACAAATATATGACTTTCGACACACACATACACGAAATGTCTAGAAAAGTTATTGGAACCTTATTATATATTAATAGAATCAAACACTGTTTTGACAAACCAACTCGCATTATAGTTATTCAGTCGCTAGTCTTGAGTCTTATCAATTATTGCAACACTATATGGGGTACTACAAACAACACACTTATAAACAAAACACAAAAACTACAAAACTTTGCTGTCAGAGTTGCCGATGGAAAGGCTCGTAAATATGACCACGTCACACCTATCTTCCAAGAATTGAAGTGGCTGAATGTGAAAAACACCTCTTTCTTCAATACCGCAGTAATAGTGTACAAACAACTTTATAATCTCTACCCACAAAACATTGTCAACCTCCCGACAGTTAATGACGCAACAGGCAGCTCCACCAGGCAAAGGTATGATCTCCGTATCCCGAGTCTGGTGGTCGCGCCCTCCATGTGCGAGGCCCTTCCTTTGGAATTTACTTCCCCAACAAATAAAGACAGCAACAACTCTTCAATCATTCAAGACCAAACTTAGGCAGTTCCTCCTATTAAATGAATTAACATTGTAGTATTAGAAAAATAATATAAACTTGTAATTTCCAGTATCTCTGTAACAAACTGTGTATGTGTGTGCGAAGGGGTTTGTTTGTTTATCTGATTGTATATATGTGTGTGTGTGTGTGTGTGTGTGTGTGTGTGTGTGTGT
The DNA here is from genome assembly GCF_017591435.1 of Portunus trituberculatus. Lineage (NCBI taxonomy): Eukaryota > Metazoa > Arthropoda > Malacostraca > Decapoda > Portunidae > Portunus > Portunus trituberculatus. The sequence goes on along the minus strand of NC_059296.1, from coordinate 28,855,130 downwards.
GTGTGTGTGTGTGTGTGTGCTATCACTATTGATAATTATAATCACCATTATTTTTATGCCTTATTATGTACATATATATGAAGAATAACCATTGTAAAAATGGAAATAAACATTTTGACTTTGACTCTCTCTCTCTCTCTCTCTCTCTCTCTCTCTCTCTCTCTCTCTCTCTCTCTCTCTCTCTCTCTCTCTCTCTCTCTCTCTCTCTCGGTATAATACAGCTTCTGGTATACTCGCGACTTCCCAGCAGTCAGGATTTGCTTGGAGACTGTCAGCCGGTCAGAAGTCTAGTGATTGAAGGAAATCATGGAGACACACTAGACGTGAGTAACGTGAATCGACCCTAACCGACTAAATTAAGGAAAGCAAAATATTCTAATTGGTGTTCATCATTCATCAAGGCGAGAGGGAAATGAGTAGCAGGCAGGGGTGATGGTGGTGGTAGTGAACGGTACTGCCATCCAGACGTCCTCAAATACGACTTAAGGTGGGACGAGTACTTGAGCCGCTGGTCTGCTCTAAGAACTTGCCATATGTCCAGCTGGGCGTGGGTGAAGGGAGTTGGCGCTGTGGCTGGCGTGGCAAGGATGCCGTTGAGTTGTAGAGGGAAACGATCATCTGAGGCGACTGAGGAGGTGGCTTAGGGAGAGAAGGGGAAAAGGGGCGTGGACTGCGAGCAAGCTGATGTTCGTTCCGGTGGCGTGGACGAGGCTCAGTGTGTATGTCGCTGCTGTGGACTTTACTCTCAAATCTTCCATCTCGACCAGCACGAATCATGTTCACTTTGCTGTGGCGGTCAGCCTCCATCTGGGATACAGATAATGAGCTGGTCCTCACCTTGCGTCTCTTATCCAGTGTTGCATCTTGGTGAATGCCAGGAACTGGTCTCCTGGGACTTGGCGTGGCTGTCCCGACAAAGTGACGGCAGACCTCCTGGTGGCTTTGTACACCTGAAGATGGAGGGGGAGGAGGACGGTACGATGAAGGGCATAGATGACTGCCGGGTGGTACGAGGATGGGGTTCTGTGGCTGGTGGACTGGTGCCGCGGACACGTTGAAGAGCAGCTCGGCCATGCTGATGTCCACCGGGGAGGTGTTGGACAGGTAGAGAGAGGCGCGGCGCAGCCTACTGAAGATGCCTCGGCTGCTAGGGCTGGATGCTCTCCTCCTGCAGCAGTACACTGTGAAGCAGTACATTACTGTCAGAAGTACCAGTCCTGCTCCGAGGCCCACAGCAACGGCCAACACCTGTATGGACGGTA
>NC_059296.1:28823868-28851368 GCF_017591435.1 Portunus trituberculatus | reverse complement strand
AGAGTCTTTAAAATATAGGTTATATTGCCACAATTTTCAAAGTCCTCAAATATAAAGAGCTAGGTTCGTATGAGTGTTTATGCTATTATATGTAAAGTAGAAAACATATTAACATGTCAATAGAAATATCAAACTACCCTTAAAAACCTATGTAACTGAAACAATACTCTTTTGAAAATATAGGTTTTGTGGCCACTATTTTTCGAAGTCCACAAAGATGAGAAACCTTTTTCGTAAGACTCTTTATACTATTGATAAAGTAGATGTAATGTTGATCTGTCAATAAAACCATTAAACTACCCTTAAAAACCCGTATGACTGAAAAGAAGAGTCTTTTGAAAATATGTTATTTGGCCACTATTTTTCAAACTCCAAAGAGATGAGAGAATTTATTCGCAAGAGTGTTTTTCTTATTGACAAGGTAGATATCATGTTAATCTTTGAATGGAACCATAAAGTTACCCTTAAAAAACCGTGTTTTTGAAACAAGAATCTTTTTGAAATTCAAATTATATGGCCATTATTTTTCAAAGTCCACAGTTTTTAGGCACTTTGTTTGTAAGACTGTTTTTGCTTTTGAGAAGGTAGATATCAATATGATCTGTCAACAGAACCGTCAAACCTCCCTTAAAAACCCATGTGAATGAAACAAGAGTATTTTTAAATTATAAGTTATGTTGCCACAATATTCAAAATCCTCAGATATGAGGAGCTTGGCTCGTATGAGAGCTTTCGCTATATAAAAAGTAGAAATCATATCAATCTGGCAATAGAACTATCAAACTTCCCTTAAAAACCTGTGTAACTGAAACAATAGTCTTTTAAAAATATAGGTTTTGTGGCCACTATTTTTCAAAGTCTGCAGAGATGAGAATTCTTTTTCGTAAGACTCTTTATGCTGTTGATAAAGTAGATGTAAAGTTAATCTGTCAATACAACTATCAAACTACCCTTAAAAACCCGAGTTACTGAAACAAGAGTGTTTTGAAAATATGTTATGTGGCCATTATTTTTCAAATTCCACAGAGATGATAGAATTTATTTGTAAGAGTGTTTTTGTTATTGACAATGTAGAAATCATGTTACTCTTTCAATGGAGCAAAAAAAGTACCCTTAAAAACCCATGTTTTTGAAGCAAGAATCCTTTAGAAATACAAATTATATGGATCAGCGTAGCTATTTATCATATTAACTAACTTGTTATTTGAAAGTTTGCTACCAGAAAGATATTTATACTACGGCATAGATAGGTAGTAGGTACAACTTATCCTGTAACTATATTCCTAGTAATAGTAATGATATAACTTATAAGTAGGTATAAAGTATATAGGTAAGGCGAACCATGTTCAGAACAACCATCAAGCAAGTATATATCCATTGTGTCTGTCTGTCTCTTTCCATTTGAACAAGACAAAGAATCGGCCCTATATGATTGCTTTTATTCAGTTGACATCACAAGGCTAGTGGAAGATTAGTTATTCACTTCTGAATACAGTAAACTTCAAAGGGCGAGCGACTATATAATATTGATTGGATGTCAGAACATAACTATATTATTTGGTTTAGTTCCTCCCTTCAGTTATGCGATACGCGACAATTAACAGCATTAGAAGTGATATCTGGAGTGTCCTTCAGCTTTTACAAGATGTATGCAGGTGTGGTGAAGGTTTGGTGAATGTGGTGTGTGTGTGTTTACCTCCTCGGTCGTCGTCTGCTGGTCACCCAGCCAATCTTCCCCATTACGGAGCGAGCTCAGAGCTCATAGACCGATCTTCGGGTAGGACTGAGACCACAACACACTCCACACATCAGGAAAGCGAGGCCACAACCCCTCCAGTTACATCCCGTACCTATTTACTGCTAGGTGAACAGGCCACACATTAAGAGGCTTGCCCATTTGCCTCGCCGCTTACCGGGACTCGAACCCGGGCCTCTCGATTGTGAGTCGAGCGTGCTAACCACTACACTACGCAGTGTGTATGTGTGTGTGTGTGTGTGTGTGATCTGTCACCATCACCATCACCATTACTACTATCATTAGTACTACACGACTACTACTAGTACTACTACTACTACTACTACTACTACTACTACTACTACTACTACTACTACTACTACTACTATTACTACTACTACTAATGATAATAATAATAATAATAATAATGATAATAATAATAATAATAATAATAATAATAATAATAATAATAATACTTGAGACGGTAAATCATACACACAAATGAGATAATACAGTGTTTTCCAGCTTTGGTGGACTTGGGTGAGAGATGGAAAGCTGCCTTTTGGGCAAACGTATGACTGAACAAGGTCATTTACACATGTAAATGCACATGTGCATGTAGATTTCAACATGCACATGATATTATAGTCTACATGTGCATTTAAATGAAGGATAAATAAACTGTATATCAAGTCAAAAGTGGCCCGAAGGTTGCATTTTCTTGGTATAGCAATTACTCAACACATGTCATATAATCTCTCTCTCTCTCTCTCTCTCTCTCTCTCTCTCTCTCTCTCTCTCTCTAAGAGAAATACATTACTTAGTATTCTCTCTCTCTCTCTCTCTCTCTCTCTCTCTCTCTGTAGTTGCACCATCAAGTTCAAGATCAAGGCAGGCCAGGTGCCAGCCCACGTAAACAAACCCGGTGTGGCAGGAAGGACTCATAGGATATATGGGATCGTCGAAGCCCGAAAACAACAACAACAACAAGAGGTGACAAAAAGAGACAACTCAACAACAACACAGAGAGCAAGGTGAGCTGTTCATCGCTGCTCCATCAAGGTGCGTGCCTCTGTGGTGGTGTGGACACGCGTGGCCCGCTGGGTAGAGTGATGGGCACTGTCCCCGAGAAGCCGTCCCGCACGCTCGCCTCCATTCCCGGCTCCCCCTTCGCAGCTCCTCCACCCAACTGATTTGACGTCACATATATGAATCCACGCTATTGGAGAGAGAGAGAGAGAGAATGATAAAGGAAAAACTTGTCTCGTGACGTAAAAGTGATCTCACACACACAAAATAAATGAATAAAAAAAAAAAAAAAAACTAATATTAATAAACATAAATGTCTGCTGTCTCGCGACGTAAAAGTGATCACACACACACACACACACACACACACACCAATACTGTCTGCTGTCAGGCGACAACAAAGCAACAAAGTTCTCTCTCTCTCTCTCTCTCTCTCTCTCTCTCTCTCTCTCTCTCTCTCTCTCTCTCTCTCTCTCTGTGACCAATAGCGTGGCTTCATAATGTGACGTCAAATCAGCTGAGTGGAGGAGCTGCGAAGGGGGAGCCAGGAATGGAGGCGAGCGTGCGGGACGGCTTCTCGGGGACATTGCCGAGTGATGCACCCTGCTTCTGGGTCTGCAGTGAGGGGCGCAAAGGTTCCAACTCCACCTCACTAGAAAATTCAAGGGGCATCCACTCTACCACCTTGTGTGCCTGACACACAGGCCCTTCCTCAAGAACACTGGCCACCTGCCACACCTTGGATTAACCTCCCAGACAGTGTGGTAAATTCTGAATCAGTCAGTGTGTTTGTAAGGAAGTTAGATGAAGTATAGATAACTAGATGAAGAACAAAAATTTAATTACTCTGCAAAAATGGGGAGCCTTGACCACAGGTTTGACCACATGACCATAAAATCCAGAATGTGTAATTCAGAGCTGGAGACACAGGCTTGAATCTGCCTCTTCCAGGAGTCATTTGCATGATGGCATCACATGACTATTTCAGGGTTCATGGCCCATGAGCCCTTTTTGAAAGCTTTATAGCTCTTAGTAAAAGAAAAAAAAAAAGCTGACACTTATATATATCTATGAGAGGAAAGTAGTAGCTACTGTGAAGGAACTGTAAAAGGTTAATGGAATATTTAACAGCAGTGTATGTAGGGAACAGGCTAATAGTCCAGTATAACTCTGGCACCTTATTTTTTACTGTTATTTATTCTAAATGTTCACAAAATGGTAAATATCTAGAAAGTTAACAGTCTGACATTAAGCAACAAGGATTGCACCAGTGGCTGTATTTTGATGCTTAGATCTTGAAATGAGTACTCCTGCTGGTCAAAAATCCTTAAAAAAAGATTCTCTAGACTTCAGGAAAAAAATTATTAGATTTTGAGAATGATTTTTCTGGATGCAAGAAGAATGTTCATGTTCTATGCATGTACAACCATTGATACATTCCTAAGTAAACCTAACCTAACCTAACCTAACCCAATCCTGTTGAAAATCTATTTTACTCAATGTCCAACATCTCTTCCTTAATGGGAATGGGACACATAACTGAATACTTCCATGAGGAATTATACACAAATGCCCAGCATATTTGGGAAAGTGGTTGAATGACTCATTTGACCATCTCATACCTGTTTGTTAGTGCATCGCCAAAACTGTATTTCTTGTGTAAGTACCGATTAGACTTGCATAATCTGTATGCTGTAAATACCATCAGTAAAGTATGTGTGCTTTTACTCCACAATGTCCCCTGATATTCATAACCCTCCCCACTACCAAGTTTTATTTTCAGTTTGTTGGTCTCAGGAGAGACGGCTTGGGTAAAACTTATTTAGTAGCATTAATTCTAAAGGAGTAATTTGTAATGGAAAATGTATAGAAGAAAAATGTCTTAGAAAAATGTCTACTTTCCAGTGGTGCACTCCTTTTTCAGTGAGACTGAGGGAAAACTAGTAATAGCTACCCACAAAACCCATTGTACACATACATACATATGATACAATAATATAAAATGGTAGAAAAATGTTACCAACCCTCTACCCACAACAAGCTTGAAGAACTGTGGGAATGTAGAGTTTTCATGCTGCGTGAGACTAAAGCGAGTGTTTTCCAGGAGTGAATGATCAGAATCACCAAAAGCACGGCAGATTATGTAAAGCACGGTAGTAAAGGGTAAGTTAGGTTAAGTTAGAATATGTAAAGCATGGTAGTGATTTGTTTTTTTCCTATGACTGATTCATTTTCCAACATGGAGTAAAATTTTTCATATATTGTTTGTGTTATCATGCTTGCAGATTTTGATTTATGGATGTATTTTAAGTGATTCTGGACACATACTTGCTGTTTTTTGTGATTATGATAATTTACTTCCTGGAAAATACTTATTTTTGTTTTACACATTCAAAAATCTTGCATTCCCATGGGTCTCCAAGCTTATTTGGGGTAGACAGTTGGTAACATTTCTCTACCACTTTACACTAATATTAAATCATGTGTATACAATGAGCTTTGTGAAAGTCTAGAAGTAAATGGTCAAAAAATAAGTCATTGGAGTTATACGGGCCCATTACCAATAACAATATCAGTCTGACTGGGCACTGCCAGGTTTTATTGCTTAATGTTTTGCTGTATCTCTGCTGCTGCTTCATTATTGGTTGTGACTGTAAAAGACTAAAGAAAAGGACCAGGCCAGCCATGAGTGATTGGCCGGCCAGGAGTGGTGACGTCTGGTTCAAGTCACTGTTGAGTAATGGAATTAATTGGACTTGTCATTCATGATGATCAGCATATATTCCTTTCAGTGAGAATGCTTGCTTTCTGTTCACTTCATCACTTTGATATACGTATTTGAAATCTATCAGAATTTTATGCTCATTGATATATTGAGGTGATCAGGTTTATTTATCTATTTATGGCGCTGTAACAAATGAGGGCAATGTTTAAAACAACAACTTGTATGTTAATGATCCACAACTTATAACAAACACAGCTACTGCCAATATTTTAAGGAAATTAGTTATGTAATAGGAATGTAAAGTATTTGCTGTAATAATTTTTCCCACTCTTTTCCTAGATAATCAAAATGGCTCCCTCAGCGCTGTCATCAGAGGTTGAGAAGAGGTGAGTGGTGTGCTTGCATGAGGTACAGTGAGTGTGTGTACCGGTGTCTCCTGTGCCTTGGCTGGTGCTCTGTGTAAGTGTTGCTTCTGTTGGTGCATTGTGCTCAGACTTCCTGTGCATAGTGCAAATCATATATGTAAAATATTAATGAATAATGCCAATTTTATTACCAAGATTTTATTGATAAAGCAGTAGTGACACTGAAAATACTCTTTGCACTTATTATGGTGCCAGTGTGTTACTTAGCCCTCAGCAGAACTACTTTGTCACTTTCTCATAATGTAGCATTGTAACACTATCATTGGCCACTGCTGTCACTCACTGATTGGTTGACATATTTATCTCTTGTTTTTGGACAAAGAAAAAAGAAAACTGGCAAACTGTCATAACACATCTGCTAAAATCCTTCGTAAGCAACCAGATTATTCAAACCGTAACTCAGTATTTCTGTGTTTTTAAAAGTATTATTTGCATCATAACGTGCTTTTTTCACAACCTTATAGTGTGAGTAGTAAATAAGTAGTATGTATTTCTTTATATTGCAAATACCTGTATAAAGAAAAAGAACAGAATGGAACTTTGAACAGAATGGTTGAATGCACCTCTGGTAACACTCCATGTCTCAAGGCTGGAGTTTCTACATCCACACTTCTCAAAGAAAACAGAATATGTACAATGAATGTCTATGACTTTCAGTTTTCCTCTATGATTGTTGTGGTTTTTATTTCAATTTTTTATGCCTTACTGTTTGTAAATTTGAAAAGTAAAATCCTGGGAAAAAGTAACTGACCTATTTATGTGATGAGCATTTGAAAGACACAGCAGCCTGCCCTCTGTAGCCAACTCCATAATACATATAATATCAGGGGGCAAAAATATTCATAACCAAAATCTTTATCTCCCTCCAATATTGTAGCTGTCAATTTAATGTTATTCCATGCTACATGTTGACATAGACATAAGAAAAAAAATAATAAAATCCCCAAATATGTCTCAGTTCCTACAAATGTGCTACAGTATTTAGTCTATGATAATTCAGAGCCTAAAAAATACATGCTGTTTGTGTATGTGAAAATGTTTACTCTTGACTTCTCAAAATATTATTTGTTGCTGTTAATGACAAGTCTTATTTATAGAAACAGAATTGAGGGCCATAATATGTTGGCTCGAAAAGGAAATTATACATATACATACTTAAAACTTCCATAAGAGGCACATGTATTTTCACTCTAAACACTATGGGTTAATCTTGCCCTATCTTGATTACTGACACAGGATTTTGCTTAAGTCACTCTTGTTATGTTCCTTGCACCTCTTTCACATCCCCACTTAACCAGTGCATATGCCAAGCCTGCTTACTAACTTCTAATATTGTTGTTTTCAGGGTGATTCAGTTGTGTGAGGAGTTCAAGCAAGGCATCAACTACCAGATCATTCAGAACGACATGCCAGAGCTGAAGCAGGAGCAGGTGGTGGATGTCATCAACAAGCTGCTGGCAAATGTATGTGGGGCAGTACCACTCCACTACCTGGTGGTTTAATGAGATAAATGTGTGACAGTATGATAATCCCAGAATAGAAACTGTTGTTGGGTACATATGATAAAGAGCAGGAAAGTAACTAAAAGCTGCAGGCAGTAAGGCAACACTACTCCATTGCCTGTTGGCTCACTGATAGGAATGTGTGACAGCCACAGAAACAAATCTTTAACTTTTTATATGTAGGATGAGCACTAGTCAAGGGCAACAAAATTGGCTATGAAAAAAGGTCTATTGAAGTGCTGGTCCCCATACAGTAAAATGCTAATGAAAAGTAGAGGATAAATGTCTTGGAACATCCCTCTTGAAAAGTTCAAGTCATAAACAGGTGGAAATACAGAAGCTGGGAGGGAGTTCCAGAGTCCCCAGAGAAAGGGATGAATGATTGAGGATACTGGTTAACACTTGCATTAGAGAGGTTGATAGAATAGGGATGAGAGAAAGAGGATCATGTGCAACAAGGCCATGGGAGGAGAAAAGGCATGTAGTTAGTAAGATCAAAAGAGCAGTTGGCACCTTTTGAGCAGTCTGATCTAAACACATTTATGATCCCCTCTGCAGAAGGGGGCCCTCAGGCTGGTGAATTTTGCATGAAGGGTGTATGTGTAACTAGATACATGTAGTTTTGTGTAAAGGAAGAGAGTTGTCTTTAGAGGTTAGGCTATGACTGCCCCCTTGTTTTGTGAGACACAAGAAGGAACATTCCCTAAGGTCACACTGCATTTTTAATGGAAATTTACAGCATCCCATGATTTAGTGCTTAGACCTTACAAGGAATAATTGTAATTTTGGCAGGTGTCTACTGCCTTCTCTCTGCATTTACTAAGCTTAGGTCGCTAAGGCAGTCTTTATGAATTCAAAGGCTTTTGAGTGAAAGGTCTTTGGATTGATTATTTCTAGAACTCATTTAAAATTAATTTTAAATATCATATGCAAATGTAGCTATCTTTGCTGATGAGTTACCTAGCTCTCTTTGTGCTGTGTTGATAGAGCCGGATTGACATGCTGAAGAAGGATGACGGAGCGCTGGTGTTCAAACTGAGAGATCCCGGCAGCCTCCACCGCATCAAGGGAGCTGAGCCAGAGGAGCAGGTGTGTGGCCGTCTCACACACACACACACACACACACACACACACACACATACACACGGCGGCAAGGCAAATGAGCAAGCCTCTTAATGTGTAGCCCCTGTTCACCTAGTAGTAAATAGGTACAGGATGTAACTGGAGGGGTTGTGGCCTCGCTTTCCCGGTGTGTGGAGTGTGTTGTGGTCTCAGTCCTACCCAAAGATCGGTCTATGAGCTCTGAGCTCGCTCCATAATGGGGAAGACTGGCTGGGTGACCAGCAGACGACCGAGGAGGTGAATTACACTGGAGAGTATATGATAATTACTAGTTTACCAGCAAGGGGGAGAAAGAAATTAAGAAAATGAATTTTACAACATAATGAAAGTTTAAGAAATAATTTCATTCAACCACAAACATTTGACTAACAGTATTTTGGAATTTTAAAAGTTTAGAAGAATAATTCATTACATTTATCCAGATATGTTGACTAATTTTCTTTCTTTCCTTATGTGTATGTAACATTTTGGCCTGATATTTTTTTTCTCTTAGTGAAGCACATCATTGTACTCAGCCACAAACCTCCTCATTGGTATCACAGCTGACTAACATTGTGTCTAGCCAGCCTCACATACACTAACACTGCATCTGACAAGCAGCATATCTTCTCTCCTATAAGTACATATGTTAACTTGTTTTTTCTCCTCTTGTGTGGATGCAAAGTGTGAGACAAAAGAATGTGAGAGAAAACATGTGTATATTTGTGCATAAAGCTGCTATGTAATGTAAGTATTGTGTGTACTGCATGCTACACTCCTTGCTTTCATTACCTACTCTTCCGCGTGATTTATTCCTATTTTTTCGTCATTACTTTTCATTCCTCTTCTCATTCATTCCCCCTGACTAACATTGCATCTTACTGACTGTTTATCTGACTAACATTGCATTTTACTGACTCTGCATCTAACTAACATTACATCTGACTCTTTATCTGACTAGTGTTACATCATACTGACTCTTTATCTGACTATTATTACACCTTACTAACTTTTCATCTGACTAACATTACATCTGACTCTTCATCTGACTAATAGTACACCTTATGACTCTTCATCTGACTCTTCATCTACATCATACCACTGCTAGACTTGACATGTGTTTGTGTTTCCTGCAGGTGGTGTACAAGATCATTGAGGAGCACGGCACACAGGGGATCTGGGCACGGGAGATTCGATCCAAGAGCAACCTCCATCTGAACACAGTGGAGAAGGTGCTCAGGAAACTGGAGAGCAAGAAACTGATCAAGAGTTTCAATTCAGTCGCTGTGAGTCTTTTGAAACTGGCACTCCATTCTTTGTGGGGACTTCATGCTGCATATATTTTTGTTGTTTTTTTATTCTTGTTTTTATTGTTACTGTTACTGTTGTTCTTTATTTCTATGGGATGTTCATGTCAGGGGTTATTTCACCAGCCAATCCATTTCCTAACAAGCTTGGTCTTTTTTGCATATTCTTCTGTCACAGCCATTACAAGTGGAGCTTTTATTGCAGGTCGTCCTTTCTTTCTGTCTCTTTCTCTTTCTCTTCTCTCTCTCTCTCTCTCTCTCTCTCTCTCTCTCTCTCTCTCTCTCTCTCTCTCTCTCTCTCTCTCTCTCTCTCTCTCTCTCTCTCTCTCTCTCTCTCTTTGACAGGTAGATCCATCCTTTGTCTCTCCTCTTGACCAGTCCACACCACCTCAGTCTCATCTCTCTAGCTTTGTCTTCAATTTGACATACATGTGTTGTGTCTCTGATATATTCTTTGCTTGATTTGACCAACTTCATCACTGCAAGAGAAAAGTATAGAGTGTAATATATAGTAAAAGTCTATTAATCCCACAAGCAGGGTATTAATGGGACCAGTAGTGCTTTGGATTACCGGTTTTGTTGGATTATCAGGATGTACCTCTGAAAATGCCACCATCCTAGGACTTCCTTATCACTTTTGACAATTTTCAGTTTTACCAAACCAATGATTTTTTTATGTGGTTTATTATGTTTTCCTGGTGAGACATGTAGTTAAAGGACCAGGTAGTTCTTGCCTCTTTGTGCACTATTTACATGTATTCACACAACATAGGTGTCAGGAGCTAAAGAACCAAATGACTGCCACTGACATGCCCACCACCACAGACAGCTCAAACATAGATGTCACTACTATATAACAACAGGTAAAGAGACAAATGGCTGCCACATATAAGCCAGTGTATCTGTGTAGAAGCTAAATAACTGCTATAGACAAGTACACTTCCATAGATAGTACGAGTACAAGTAACACTACTTCAACACTTTTTTATGTAAAAGGGAAAGACTGGCTAAGGGTAACAAAAAAAATGGCTCTCTCAGTCACTAGTCCTCTTACAGTGCTATAGAGTTTGCCAAAAGACAGGGATAAATGTCTTGAAACCTCCCTGTTATGTAGTCAAGTCATAGGAAGTTTGAAATACAGACACAGGTAGGGACTTCCAGAGTTTACCAGAGAAAGGTATGAAAGATTGAGAGTACTGGTTAACTTTTATCATGCCTCCTTAACCTTTCAGGCTCCAAAAAAGAAGACGTATCTGTTGTATGACCTTGAACCTGATCGCTCCCTGACTGGAGGCGCCTGGTACTCAGACCAGCACTTTGACTCAGAGTTTGTGGACATTCTCAACCAACAGTGCTGGAGGTGAGTTGATAGCTGTCACAGATAGATGGGAGTGAGTGTTACGTTATTGTTGTTAAGAATGTTGTGTTGGATAATGAATTGTCCTTGTATGTCAGATGATTCCTCTCGTTTCAGTGGCTTGTGGGATAACTAGTGTAGCATGCAATTGAAGCAGATGTAAATGAGGTGGCTGGGAATTTATATATGAGTAGCCTGGTGACATTTGTAAAAAATAATGTTTGACAGACATGCAGGGAGGCAATCCCCTGTACAATATTACCATGGACTGGAGGAGTCTGGGATAATCCACATTGAAAATACATATCAATGGTAAAGAGATTCATATCCTTCAACTAGCCAGCCAGAATGTAGATCTTCCTTCACTCCTGTATGTACTATATCTATACATTCTGAGAGCTCCTTCACTCCTGTACATACTATATCTGTACATTCTGTGTACACTGCACATGTTGAAGGAAGCTCCAAATACTTTTACTGTCCCTCATCAATGTAGTAAGCTCTCATCAGGCAGTAATGACCACTCTTATTGTGTGATGTAGAAATATTTCATGGATTTGCAATGTACATATATTGTGTGGTTGGGTATTGAGCAATGCTTTGGAACTCAGCCAGTGCATCCAGGAACCAGTCAACATCACATGATCACACAAAAAGGCATTCCTGTATATATTTCCAAGTATTTTGAGCATAGCAAGATCATACACTTTTCACCTACCCCTACAGTTCTGCACAGGAGCTTACAACTCTTTCATTGTTGCAGGTTTTTGGAGCAGAGGATGGTGCGGGCCAGGCAGGTGGCAGGTGGCCCCATCGCAGTGAGGAATGCTTCTTACATCTCCTCCAAGGAAGTCCTCAAACACATCAATGAACTGGGCATTACTAAGGTGAGTACAGTGCTTTGTTTGGTTGTCTTGAGAGGGGCCAGTACTCACACCACTGGGATATACTCAGTGAATCTCTCTCTCTCTCTCTCTCTCTCTCTCTCTCTCTCTCTCTCTCTCTCTCTCTCTCTCTCTCTCTCTCTCTCTCTCTCTCTCTCTCTCTCTCTCTCTCTCTCTCTCTCTCTCTCTCTCTCAGGCAGTGTTGGTGGAGTATTGCAAATTGTCACTTGTTTACATATTACAGGTCCAGTTGAGCATTGACGACATAGAGACCATTCTGGAGACCCTGGTGTTTGATGGGAAGGTGGAGCACTCTGTTGCCTCTGACGGTTCCCAGGGACTGAAGCTGTACAGGGCTGTCACTTCCTTCCTGCCAACACCTTCCCTCATGACTATACCCTGTGGTGTGTGTCCGGTGAGTAGCAGGGCTGGGTGGTAAGGCTGAGCTTAGGTGTGTATTCAGAAATGCCTTGCTTGAAAATCACACAAGAAATAGTTCTCTTATAAAAAGTTCTATTAAAGGTATCAGTTCATAAATCATGAGAAATGTCCTGAAACAGGAGAAAATACAAAAGCAGGTAGAGAGTTTCCAAGATTACCTGCAAAAAATATAAATAACAAAAACTAGTAAACTTTTTAGTTGGAGAGGAAAATAGAATAGAGAGAGTATTCTTATTCCTTATTCTTATTCCTGTTGAGGCAATTGAATGAATATTATAGCAGATTTCTTCATGGCAGCTGATCAAGCAGTGTGACGACGTGGGGGACGTGACACCCACCAAGTGCCGCTACATGAAGGAGTGGCTCAAGCTGGAGTGGTGAGGTGCAGCAGCAGCAGCAGTGACGGTGGTGGTCTGTGGCACTGTGCTGTGCTGCTTGGTAACTGTGCTGTGATCTTTTGTTATGCTGTTGTTAGTGAGGCAAGAATTGTAAAACCAGGAAGAGAGGTGACAAATTTGATCATGAAGAAGGGAGTGAAAAGGAAAAATTAGGGAAAGATATAAATGATGAATTAAGAAGAGAGAACTGAAGTGATCTCTTTGTATGGATTGTAAAGACTAGGAAGCTGTACTAGTAGAGAGGTACAAGAGCATGGGGACACAAGAGTTGACTTAAGGAAGGTACCAAAGAGATATAGAATAGGAAGTGGAGATAGGAATTATATCTTTTGAAAGCACATGTAGGTAGGAAGGCATTGTGATTGTCTCTGTACTGAGGATTGATGAGAAGGATGAAGATATGAATGAATGATAATAAGGAATTGAGGTGATCTTTTGTAAAATTTTAGTTTAGTGAAGTAAGCAAAACTAGAAAGAGAAGGTAGGAATTAGATCATTGAAAGACATAGATGATCTTAAGATTTTGTGTTGCAGTAATGAACTAGTAAGGTGCTTGTGAATAGTGTGAATGAGAGACCAAGAGAGAGAGAGAGAGAGAAAGAGAGAGAACTGAAGTGACAGCAACATTCTGTCCTCATACAAATTCTTTCCTGTGGTGGCAAGACAGAAGCAGAGTGAAACAAATACACATTCTGTTCACTAATGCTGTATAATTAGCACATCACATGAAAGCTTTAGTATGCTGGATATGGTAAACCTAACCTAATCTGTGCTGTCTACAAAGCTTTAAAAAGACAAATGAGTATAATGTACATAATATGAATTCTACAGCCTGAGAACTATATGAAAAACAACATTCTGTTCATCAGAAAATATACACACAGAAAAAAATTGCTTTAATTAAAGAAAATACAGCTGCCATTATTGAAATGTAGCCATCTGGAGGTGGTAAGTGGCAAAGACAAAGTGCAATAGGGAAACCAGGTAAGTGTAGATGTGGAGGCAAGAACACACAGTTGCTCATGTGCTGAATAGAAGATAATGTGTGTTAATGTTACCAGCCCTCCACCAACACTTCATTGTTCATGGCACCCCTTGATGGTATTGTAGTGTATGTCACTAGAGGAAAGTGTAAAGGCGGCATCACACGGGAGTATTTTTCTGGCAAGATGCTCTGTGATGCTGGTACTGGCAACTTTTCACTCCTGCTACTGGCAGGTTCATCACACGAGTGATATTCCTGTGCCTCAGTTGTCTCCTCAAACCATAAAAAACGGGATCATGGATTTACTGATTATTCAAGAAATTAGGCACAGAAAATGTGTCTGGGCAAAATAGTGGCTTCAACGCAGAGAAGAAAACGTGTACCACAGACTACTGAAGGAAATGAGCTTAGACGTATATGGCTTCTATGTCAAGAGGACTCTGCATCTGGTTCTGGCTTCATGAAATATTCATTCAACCCAAAGGCCACATGACACTCAGACCATCCTGGTACCTCACTATGATTTATCCCATTGACCTGAGGGATAATCCTGCAGGTGCACACATTGGCTAAGATCTCCCTCACCAGATCTCTCTCTCTCTCTCTCTCACTTTTAATTCATATAATAATGTAATTGGTTATTCGTTTCTTGTTCAAAATATCTCAAACGTATGTGAGCATTTGTGTGACAGTATGGCAGTGTTTACAAACAAGATGCCAGAAGAGTTTGAGGTTCAAGATTCAAGAGATAAGGTACCGGATGATGCTGGTAGATGCCGCTGCAGACATCTAGATGCTGGGAGATGCTGGTAAAAGTTCTCGTGTGAGGCCACCTTAAGGATGGCTAGTGTTTGTGTGGAAACTGTTGTCATATGTGAAAAGTGAGGCAAAGTTATTGTTCTTTTTTTCTTCTTTCATCACTGTGTGAATACAAAGACAAATATAGACTTTTATTCTTTTTGTGTGTAAGTTTTCTTCCTTCCTTTAAAGTATGTTATTTTTTCCACAATAACACAGTACAGTCCTGCTCATCTTTTGTTCTGTAGTCACACAATCACAATGTAATACATGGCATAGTTTATGTAATGAAGGCAAGGTAAGGTTCTAAGAGTTCAGTGTTGTCTCATATTCTTTATAAAAACAAATAAATAAGATAGAAAGAAAAACAAGTAATAATTGATAAATAGCCAAATGGTGTATGTAAACATGGCTGAGACATGATTAATGCTCATGACAATTATTCGTCATATAGTAACTGTCTCTCTTGTTAAAGCTCTGTTTTTTAAATATTGAGATTCAGTCTTCATGTGATCCTGGCCACATTCTGTTATAGTGCAAGTTTTCTTTCTTTGCATCATAATCCAAGGTGAGTCGTTAAGGGTATGTATGCAAGAGATCTGTCTTTTAAAGCTTTATTTATAAAATATTTGAAGAAAAGGTCTATACGTCATTTGATTTCATCACATGACATCAACTTATTTTCCCAAACACTACATTCTTTTCCCACTCAAATTCAAGTTCTACTTCCCATTTATATTCAAGTTCTTTTCTGATTTAAATGTAAGTTCTATTTCTCCCAATATCCCTGAAATCCTCTTACACTCCCATCATCATTTAGGTTCATTTTCTAAATTTTTAAGTTTTAATCCCAGTCTTACACAGAGTTAGTGGACAACACAAGCAAATCAGTCCTCGTTCTTCTCTGGTGGTGGTCCACACGGCTGCACCATTTTCTCCATCATATTGAAGCGGACCCTGGCCTTGGTCTCATTCTCTCCGATGGCGATCATGTTCAACATATCAAAGTGGCCCATGTAGGAGGCGTAGGTGTCACGCTGCTGGTTGACGCACCACTCAAACTGTGCCGTGTCCGCATGTCCTGCAAGTGGATTGAAAAATGTGTGTGTTATATGGATAACATTCCTCAGCCCACTTCATGCACTGTCTGCTGTCTGATACACTGTCTCTCAGTCCCAGCCTGTTTGACACACCCATTTCCTACCTGTGCCAATGTACTTGGACTGCAGATGCTCAAGCTGTGAGTGAATGTTGTACCGGTCACCCATCGCCTTGGTCTGTAAGGAGAGAGAGATCAGTAATCAAGGTAGTAGTACCAAGTCAATAGGAGTTTTAAAAGATTAGACAGAAATGTTTCATACAGGGACTGACACATTTAGACCTGATGGCTTCCTGTAGCTTTCCCTTTGTATTAGTGTTCGCTTTTAACACAATGTTACACTTGGCAGAGACCTCCCTCCTCTTGGTCTTTACAATAAGTACTTCACTAATGATTCTCTTATTCCACATTTCAATCTGAGTAAAGATTTAGGGGATAATGATTGATTCCAAACTGAAATTTCATGACCATATCATTCTATGGCCTCTAAAGCAGATGGAATAGCTTCCAACTTAATAAAGTCAATACCATGCCATTCACGTGATTTTATGTTGACATTATACACTGCTCATATCCATTCTAACTGAATTCAGCTCAGTCATGTGGAACTAGTTACACTGGTGACACTAAGCTACTAGAGTTAGCACAGTAAAGGTGGAACAGAAACAGTGCTGGCCTGGAGAACTTGTCCTATGCAGACAGACTTTCTGCACTTGATCTTTCTTCTGTTGGTGGGGAGATTGCTGACAGTTGATTGGATTGAGTGTTGGAGGATTATGCACAGCATTGCTCCCTTCGACTCATGTAGTTTATTTCACTATGCTCCAGTTGTGGGTACAAGTGGTCATAACTACAAGTCTGCACAAGTTTGTTGTTCCCTCGAATGCCAACACTTTCTTTTCAGTCCGTGCTGTTGCCTCTCAGAATATCCTTCCCTCTGCAGTTTTTGAGCTGAGAGACCTTGGTGCTTTCAAGGCTGCATTAAAACATTTTGTTAGCCAGGAGCTTTACCAATATTATTCTTGGCCATGCAAAATGAACTACCAGTGCACTCTGCAGCCTACATCTTCTCTGACATGTTCTGGTATTTGAAAAGTTTGTTAAGGCTGGTGCGAGACCTTTCCAATTTTTACTCATTGGATGACTTTTTATCACGTAAGAGGGGAAAGCTGGTGAAGAAAAAAAAAAAAAAAGCTCAGATGCCAGTCCCCTTGCAGGTCCAAGAAAGTTAACCAAAAGAAAGGGACAAATGCCTTGGTCTCACAGGGAAATGTCATCCAGGTAAGAACAACTGACAGGACAGAAGAGATGTAATTAAAGGAATATTGACCTAGACAAGTATCGATCCATGTGAAGTGGCCTCATAACCCTATGGTAACTAAAATACTACACCCTGAGGAAATTGTAGCCCTGGCAGCGTCTAACCTTGTGGGATCCTAACAAAATCAGCTGTAATAAGATCTCCCCCACCAGCGCTTCCCATGCCTGGCTTGTACCTTTAGCACCACAGACCGCCCTCAGGAGTCTTTCTCTACACTACAAGTATCAAGTTATCTAGTTTACCCACTCACTTCAGACCTACAATAAGCACAACTTCCTCGTACCTCAAATCGCCGCCTTCAAAACACAACTTCCTTCCACACAAGCTTCCTTTATCCTCTTCTTCCTCTCCGCCTCAAGAGTCAACACTCAGTCAAGCCAGAGCGTGTTTGTTTACAAGGGACAAGGGTTTACAGCTTTACATCAGTGACTTCTTGCTTTATTCTGGTCCATATTAATACTTTGGTCCAGTGAATGTATTTTATGGTATCAATTAATAATAAAAGATAGAAAGTGAGTTAATTATTCAAAATGCTTTAACTTTTCGACGTTTGATAAATGTATTTTGTATGTACTGTACGTATTACGGTAGGAAAATAAAAATTCCCTTAATGTCTCACAAAGTCACTTAATCAATAAGATAAACAAAAAAATAATTAATAAATAGTCATAAACACAAAACAAAAGCCACATAAAGAATAAAAAAAACGTAACAGTATCCTGGAATAATAAACTAAAATTCCCTTAATGCCTCACAAAGATCATTTAACTAATAAAATAAATAAAAACTAACAAACAAATACTCATAAACACAACATAAAAACAACATAAAAATATAAAAAATGTCAACACTATCCTGAGAGAGAACCAAAGGCTCAGTCTTACGCAATCCCCAGCCTTCACTCCGGCGATCAGCTGACGAGAGACGACTCCTGCTGCTCCACATCACGATTATTCCCACCATGGCCTCCCTCCTCGCCCGCTGTGTCACCGTCTCAGCCCGCCGCGGCCTGCACGTGTCCGCGGTGAGCTGTGCCAACAAAAGTAAGTGTGGTGGAGCTGTGGTGGTGTGGTAGAGATGGAGTGGTGGTGTCCGGCTTAGCTCTAGTGTTGCTGTGGTGGTGTGGAATACGGTGGTGTTGGTGTTGTGGTGATGAAGGTAGGGTGATAGGAATGGGGTGGAATTGGTGGTGTTAGTGGAAGATACTCTGGGTTGGCTGTGGTGGTGGTGTGGTAAATGGAGGCGAGTTACTATTTTTGTATTCACCGACTCATTTGTGTGTTTCCCTTCGTTAATTCTAGAGGTGTGGTGATGTTAGAAGGCAGGAGGTGTTTGTGTTCCCTAATTTTGTGTAGGTAGAAAAGGAAGGACAGGTCTGCATGTTATTACTGTTGTTGTTGTTGTTGTTGTTACCTCCTTGTGGCTGGTGACTCGTTGGCTCCCCTAGTATGCTGACCTAGTAGTTGTTGTTGTTGTAATGTAGTTTTAGTAGTTGTTGCAGTTTTAGTAGTAATTGTAGTTGTTGTAGTAATAGTAGTAGTAGTAGTTGTTGTAGTTGTAGATTATACCATACTCAGAAGTTGTGCAGTCAAGGTGTGTCAGTATTGCAGACCACATTACCAACAACTTTAAAACATATCTTGGTGTCAGTATTGATTGCGTGTGTGTGTTGATGGTTCAGTGATGTATATACAGATCAATATTTTCCCCTGTCTCTCCTGCCAGCAGCTCAGGAGGGAAAAGTTTCAGTTAATGGGTAGAATTGGTCCTTCTCTGTAGCACATAACACGACTACATGTTGTGTTGATATACTCACTTTACTTCACGTATATGAAGATTTTTTTTCTAGCATACGGTAAGTCTTTTATTGGCTTATAGTGATGCTCTGGAAAACTCAGAATCGTGCCAGAAACAGAGTCCAGTGAGCAGTGTGTCACAGTCTTCCTCCTCCTCTCTGGTTGTGGCTGTTTATGTTAGTAGGGCATTGTGGGTCCAGTGGGATTTGTGGTGTCTATAAATCTCGTCTAGAGGGGGTTCTGGAGGGACAGCACCAGAGCGAATTGCTGGCAAATATTTTGCAATGAATTTTTTTTTTTGCATTTTTTTTGTGAAATTGGCATTTTTTCCCTTAGATATGTTGAATTGCCAAAAATACTTAATTTTTAGCTTTCCCCACACTAAAACCCTGATTTTCTCTCATGGTTGCCAAGGTTGCTGTTCTTGAGGAGGGATTGGTGATGACAGGGAGGAAGGACTTATTCTAGATATTTACCAAAAATTCAGGCCAGGACAAGAGATAATGATTATTCTTGAATTTATAGATTTTTTTTTTTTTTTTTATGTAAGGGGAAAGCTGGGAAAGGGCAACTCAAAACAAAATAAAAAGGCCTACTTATTTGCCAGTTCCCTTGCAGGCCTGAGAGAGTTGGCAAAAAAAAAGACAATCGCCTTGAAACCTCTCTCTTACATGAAGTCACGTCATAAAAAGTTGGTGCCATATTTTTTTTAGTTTCTTTAGAGGGCAGCATCAGTTGAGCTGAGTGACTGGCTCAGTATGTCTCTTTATCCAGACTCTCCTCCATTATTCTTGATGGATAAGCTGTCCACGAACAGTTGTTTTGTATATGGGTTGTTGGATGTACATTACCACTAATATTCTATTTTTTTATTATTATTATTTTTTAACGTGCATAATTTTTTTAATGGTATTTATTGATACCAGTATATTCATCTTTAGATTTTTAAAACTTTTCCAGTTCTGGGCTTTTAGTTGACCTGACCTGAAGAATTTGTATTGGAAGTGTAGAACTGCCCCTCCTGGAATAGCAAACCCTCCCCCTAACATTTGCCAGTCCCATGTGATGGAAGGTTAGGTTAGAAATGTTAGAATGTATCAAAGTGTTCATATATGAAAGAAAAATAGTTTACATCTAAGTCAATAGCTTTTGGCATTCAAAATGCCACGTTCTTGTATGTTTGTGGGACTGCACTTGTACTGCAAGAGTCACGGTTTGTTTATGGCCAGCATCCACTGTCACCTGACAACTCCCAGTATTATTTTCCTTTTTCAAGTCTCAGCATGGTGTTTCTTACCCTTATCAGTATTGGATAGGGGTTATCATTCTGAATTTTTAAAGAAGTGGGCCATAGTGAGGTGGGTGGGAAAGGACAGAGTCATGGATGGGAGTTGCTGGATTAGTAACAGTCATTTAGCAGGTATTCATGGTGATAGACATAACTGATTTAAGGAGGATGTCTAGGGGTATTTTTTGAAATTAGACAAAAATGTTTGTTTTGCTCTGGATATTCAGGACAATATTCATTGCTTATATCATAATTTGAAAAGCATCATATATTCCTGAGAAATAAATAGGGCTTAGGTCAGTGAAAGTTGTTTGTCAGTGGTAGTGTTAGCAAGCTTTTCAACAGTGCCACTTTCTTGTACCCATAACATAACACTACAGATTTTGAAATATATATGTTATTGACACATTTATGAACAAATTGTTTCCGTACAGTTTAAATTTGCATACAACTGGCCACCATACTAACTGCCACAGTGTGGTGTGTATATGTATTTATGTGTACATGTGAACATTCCCACACATGAGTATGTACACTAAAGAGACAGAAACAAAGGTGGCCTGTTGTTTGTCAGCAGAGGTCTGATATTCATTGTCTGAGGGAAAAAACAGATGGGCTGTCTTGTCACCACCTGGTAGTGCATGGAGGCTTATCAGCAACAGGAAAGATAATGTATGATAGCAGCAGGACACTGTCTTGATTGTTTATGTCAAGTTTCCTCTTCTGGTTAGCAAGGAAACCTATTTGATGCAGTGATTATTGAAGACAAAGATCATGATATACTCAGTGCCATGTCACTTGAAAACAAATCATACTAGAAATTTTTCTATTCAAAGAACCTTAGGTAAGATGATTCTGTTGCCGCCATCACCACCACGTTATCAGTGGCTGGTGTTCATGTGAAGGATGTGAGAGGCTACAGCAAGCTTTATGTTTATGTCTTGGCTGCATCAAGCTGACTGTAAAACATTCATGACAGAATTTTATTGAAGCCAGTATGGTAACAAGATATTGAATTTAAAAAGGAATTATCCTAATAGGCAGTTTCTGTAAAATAGAAAAGATTTAACTTACTGTAGGAAGTCTGATTAATCTTTATCAATATGTCAATATCTTACTAGGAGGCAGAAACTACTCAATAAATATGCACTGATAAAACATTTTATTTTATCTGGAGGGATGTTTTCCAAGTTTTTACCAATATTTCTCATAAGCTGAAATTTTAAGAAATCAGTAAAGCCAGGCTGTTTTGCTAAATTGTGTAAGTTCTATGAAATGACAAAACACTTTTGATGGAGTGTCATTACAAGTATTTTGCCAGAGTTCCATCACTGGTACACTGAGCATGTGTCTAAGGGATCACCGGTGTGGGAGTGGCCAGCCAGGATATTTGTCACAAATTGTCAATCCATTTTTTAAAATTCTTACCACTTCTCATCAATCCAATGCATGTAGGTAGTGAAGACATTCTATGTAAGAGGGTATCCAACTAAGGGTAATGGAAATTGTTCAAAGAAGGGTCTATTGAGGTGCCAGTCCCTGAACAAGGTCAAAAGAATTTGCCAAATGTAAATGATGAGTGTCTTGAAACCTCCCTCTTAAATGAGTTAAAGTCATAGGAAGGTGGAAATGTAGAAGCAGCTAGGAAGTTCCAGAGCTTACCAGAGAAAGGGATGGTGAATGATCAGAAGTACTGGTTAACCCTTGCATTATGTATAAAGGTAGACTGAATAGGGGTGAGAGGAAAGGCAAAATCTTGTGCAGTGAGGCTTTGGGAGGAGGGAAGGCATGCAGTTAGCAAGATCAGGTCACTTGGCATGAAAATAACAGTGATGAGAAAGAAGCTAAAGACTGTCAGTCAGAGGAAGGGTTGATAAAAAAAATTTTTTGCTGTTTGCTGTTGCTGTCACATTAGCACTTTTTGTGTAGCAGTAGGTAAACACGGACCTTCCAAAGTGCAAACATCTATATAATCATAAAAGCAGATATTTCCTGTTGTATATCCACAAGTCAAATGTAATATAAGTACTATTGCAAAAACAAAAACATTTGCTAGTGTGGTGGTGCCTTATGACTGCAGTCATTGTTGAAACTTAGATTGATTAACAGCTGCTTGTGGTTTGCAGTGATGGCTGACCCCCTGGAGCACGCGACAGGTCTGGAGAAGCAGGAATTGCTAGCCAAGGCTGCTGGCAATGATGTAAGTAATTTATTCAGTGTCGACACTGTCGTGAGTTAGCACTAGTAATATACCAACCACAGTGACTAAACCACCAGAGGTTACTTGGCTACTCAAACTTCACATCTTCTTTCAAGTAAGAAGTTTTTACATAATATACTTTTCAAGTATTGCAGTGATCTTTAGTAGAAATATTGCAAAAAGGCTGTTTGTGGCATAGTGTAAACTATATCAAATGGTGATGGGTCTCTCTCTCTCTTTCCTTCAGAATACACTTGTTGCTCACACTTCATCTTTTATCTTTCCCATAGTGGCATTTGGCTTTTGATGTCTAGCTCATTTAACATTCAGTGTGTCACTCAGAATTAGTGCAATAACTACAATCTGAGATGTTACGTAGCCTGCCTCCAGTCTCCATCATGTGTCAGGTGATCAGTGGTGGTATGCTACTGCTGCTGTCATTATAATATATACTCACCTGGACTGCTGGAATGTAGTAATACTTTTTAACCACCACAGTTTGCATGCTGTAAATTTGTCCCCATAATGCATCATGTTATTTTCAATTGTAGGGTCAGGGTGAACAGCCTTGAGTCTGCATTAAGGGCTAATTATTTTTCATGTAAAAGAAAAATCTTATACTTTTCCATTGCCATTTTATTTCATAATTACAAAACCTGAGACAACAAATAAAGAATTCAAAATAGCTCAGTACATCACAAGATAATGAAGTTTTAGAGAGAGAGAGAGAGAGAGAGAGAGGGAGAGAGAGGGGAGTGGACTCCAGGGATGAAGTGTTATCACGCCACAGTGTTCAAGTTTTCTGTGGAACATACATGTGGGAGGTAAATAATATTCATTGCTTTTCTCATTAGTGAAGAGGCAGCAACACCACACCACAGCACAAAGGTCATTCTGGCAAGGCTTGGAAAACCCCTCCCTTGAATGTTGTAAGTGTAAGGGTTAGGTTTAGGTTTTCTTAGGCTTGTCAGAATGACCTTGGTGTTACTTCTCAGCCATCATAAAATTGTTTCGTTCATTGCTGCACAATTCTTTCACTCACACCAATAGTTCAGGCTCTATCTTTTGTAGGTTTCTCTCCTTTGTACTTGCTCATTACAGACTAAACTTCCTCTTTGCTCAAATCCCTTCTCATGCTTATATTGCCACAAGGCCCATAACCTTAGCTAATGTAGCTATAGTGAGTGACAAGTGTTTACCAGTCTATCCCCTTCTCCAGAACCCCTTTGACATGAGGGTGTACAAGCGTGTGAGCGGCGACAAGAGCAACCCAACTGTCGTGCCTTCTTTCTATGAGAAGAGGTTGGTAGGATGCATATGTGAAGAAGATGCCACCTGCATCAACTGGATGTGGCTGGAGAAGGGAGAGACCAAGCGATGTGAGTGTGGGTACTGGTTCCAGCTAGCCGAAGGGAAACCCATGGTCTAATATGCTTAATGGATAGAGCTTCAGTTTAAGGTTTTCATGAATGAGTATTTAATGGTTTTGTTGGATCAGTGGTGCCGTGTGTCATTCCTTTCCTGTATTCTCTTGTATATATGAACTGATCTGGCTACTCAGAGATTTACAAAGGAGTGCCAAGTAAGTGAAAATGTGGATTTGAACATCTTGTAATTATGTAAGTAGACTGGAAATAAAAGAGAATTCCCATTCATTTTGTTGTTTCAGTTCCAACACAAAAGTATTGAGAAGGTTAGGTTGGATTATTGTACTGAAGCAGTTGTTAGAACAATTTTTTGTGGATACTGCTAGAGGCAAAAGTACAAATTATTCAAAGTAGAAAATGTTCTGTTGATAAGCATTTTGATGGGATGACAGGCACAACAATTGGGTCAGGCACCTGTTGTATATCATAGAAGCACCATATTAACATTATTAACCTTATTGTAAGCACATAACATCACAGTACAATCTAAATTTATTGTCTTGGCATGAAATTTCAATCATCTGATATCCTGCTAGCCTTACTTATTCTCCCTCCCCATCCAGGCAGACAAGGTGTCATGTATTCTTTTCTTTAATCTGTCATCAACTAATGCCATGCTGACATTTTGCAGTGTTTATCACGAAGTCACCTGTCTGTCATTACAGGATACTTAAATACCCCAGAACTTGAAGAAATATGACATGACAAAGATTTTCCAGTGGTGAAATTGTGAGTTTTTTAGCCATTGATTCTACAAGTTTTGGGGTATTGCAGCATCCTAAAGTGGTATTGATGGACAGGCGATATCCGATAAACAGCAAACAATATTAGCATGGTTGTAACTAACGACAAGTTGAATAATGTATTGTGTCATCTTACCTGCTCTAATAGGATAAGGGGGTGAGGCCAGCAAGATATTAGCTGATTGAAGCTTCAAACCAAGATGATGACATTATTTTGCACTGCATGATTTTGACAGAGAAAGAAAAAAAAAACATACACTTTTACAGTAAGGAGGAGTGTTGACATGGTGCTTCTACAATATAAAAAGCCATCTGACACTCCACCACACTCAAATTCCATCCCTTGCTAAACAAAGCCTCAAAATGCATTATGTCAATAGAATATTTTCAACAGAGTAACTTATACTTTTGTCTATAACAGTATTCACAGAAGCTCATGTTATACCTGTATATAGATAGAGACAGACCAAAGGTAGGATGACAGCTGGAGAGTGTAATTGATGTATTTATTGTTTTTACATTAGTTCAGTAGTAAATGTAATAGCACAAGTGTTCAGTGGTAAGTATAACAGCAGAAATGGTAGAGTACAGAAGGCTCTAAGAACAAGACAGCATTAAGAGGAAGAGTAAATAAGAATATGTATCCTTCAGTGACATAAGAAGTCAAAGATAAACAGATGATGACTGATTAGTAGTTTTGTTTGATGCGAGGTGCTGGTGATCATTTCACAAGTAAATAGTATGTATCCTTCAGTGACATAAGAAGTCAAAGATAAACAGATGATGACTGATTAGTAGTTTTGTTTGATGCGAGGTGCTGGTGATCATTTCACAAGTAAATAGTTTCTAGTGAAGGTGGAGTTATATCAGGCATGTGTAATGTCACATGATTGCTGTACATAAGAATGAATGGTGTGGTAAGGAAAGACAATGACTAGATTGCTGAGTAAAAAATTGAGTGGTAATAACAGAGTGAAGAACAGTGTGAATCCATTATTGTTCGTAGATGACACAGCTCTGGTGGCAGAAACAAGAATTTACTAAGGACGATAGAGGAGTTTAGATGGGTGTAGAAGGAAACTGAAGGGTGAAGCATCTAAACTCCTATATGATCTTAGTTAACTTCTCTGTTTCTGCCACCCACGCTGTCATATGCAAACAGTAACAGATTCACACTGTTCTTCATTCTCTGCAATTATCATCATCATCATTTTCGTTTAACATTCACATTTTCCCACTTAGGGTGGGTTGGACGGGCAATGACAGCTTTCCACAACTGCCAATCTTGTGCTATATGTTCTATTCCCAACAAATTCATATTTCCTGTCACACACTCCCTCAAACCTTTTCTTTGGCCTTCCTACTGGCTGTCAGCCTCCAACCCTCACCTCCACCTTGCTCAATACTCCTCCCACTGCTTTTCTTATGTGTCCCAACCATCTCAGTCTTCTCTTCCTCAGCTCAACACAGGAAGAGAAGACTGAGATGGTATTACCAGACTCAATCTTCTGCTTTGAAATTAGTTATTATCTACCTTTACAGCACCATTCACCCAGGTGTTAAGCATTCATGGTGACATTACACATACCTGGTGTTAACTCTACATATTAGACTGACTGGACCAAGTCTGTTCACACACTGACAAATTGCTAGTGTTATTATTTGAGAGGAGCTGGTGATCATTTCTGACTACAAAACATATGTGACGAGTAAATGATATGTGGTCAAGGTTCGGTAATGTCAGAAACGTGCTGAATGGATACTGCGATGAAGGTGAGAGAGATAGACAAAAATGTAAAGTTAAATATTGAAGAGACAGACTTTCAAATATCTTGGATCTACAGTAGTGGTGGACGGAGTATGTATGGAATAACTCAGATGGACAGTAAGAAATGAGGAAGTGAGAAGGGGAATATCCATGAGTCTTTGACAAGATGGGCAGAGTAATGTTTACTGAATATAGGGAGGGACCATAAGGAGGAAACAGTGATGAAGGCTATGCCATGAAGACTTCCTCATTCTGAATAGAGAGTGAAGCATGGTGGCACTTGTTTGCATGATTGGTGGGAACAGAATCTTAAGGACAATATATATATATATATATATATATATATATATATATATATATATATATATATATATATATATATATATATATATATATATATATATATATATATATATATATATATATATATATATATATATATATATATATATATATATACTATACATATATATATATATATATATATATATATATATATATATATATATATATATATATATATATATATATATATATATATATATATATATATATATATATATATATATATATATATATATATATATATATATATATATATATATATATATATATATAT
This sequence comes from Portunus trituberculatus, assembly GCF_017591435.1. Lineage (NCBI taxonomy): Eukaryota > Metazoa > Arthropoda > Malacostraca > Decapoda > Portunidae > Portunus > Portunus trituberculatus. The sequence goes on along the minus strand of NC_059296.1, from coordinate 28,824,420 downwards.
ATATATATATATATATATATATATATATATATATATATATATATATATATATATATAACTACACTGAAGACAGAACACAGGATTACTAGGAGTCAACTATAACAGAATGTTATAGTTGCCACACAGACTGTGTGTGTGTGTGTGTAATTCACCTCGGTCACCTGCTGGTCATCCAGCCAGTCTTCCCCATTACAGAGTGAGCTCAGAGTTCATAGACCAATCTTCGGGTAGGACTGAGACCACAACACACTCCACACACCGGGAAAACGAAGCCACAACCCCTCCAGTTACATCCCGTACCTATTTACTGCTAGGTGAACAGGGGCCACACATTAAGAGGCTTGCCCATTTGCCTCACCGCACCAGGACTTGAACCCGGCCCTCTCGATTGTGTGTCGAGTGTGCTAATCACTACACTCGCACGTGTGTGTGCGGTGTGTGTGTGTGTGTGTGTGTGCGTGTGAGAGAGAGAGATTAAGCAAATCCTATATGACTTCTGATATTCTACAATAAAACAATATGAAACTATAAAACAAAAACTCTTGTAATAAA
>NC_059296.1:28716368-28818868 GCF_017591435.1 Portunus trituberculatus | reverse complement strand
TGTTATGGTGTGGGGTGCTTTTGGGTACCATGGCCAGGGATAATTAGCTGTGCTGCCGAGGAATGAAAACCTCAATAAAAACACCTACCTGGAGCTTTTGTGTGACCACCTGCCTGATTGTTTTGAGGCTTGCCAGACTGACATTTTTATGCAGGACGGGGCACCATGTCATACTGCCCGTCATGTTCAGCAGTGGTTAAAAGACTGTCAGGTAGACTTTATTGTAGACTGGCCAGGAAATTCTCCAGATTTAAATCCCATCGAAAACCTGTGGGCCATCATTAAAAGGGATCTAAGACAGCACGACACACGCACCATCCCGCAGCTGATCGAGGCAGTGCAGCAGGCGTGGAGGAATATCGACGCAGAACATCTAAAAAACTTAGCTGATTCTGTACCTAAACGTCTCAAGGAGTGCCTCAAGAAGAAAGGAAGACCATTAAAATTCTAACCATTTGTAAGTACCCATTATATTACTGTTAATGTACTGTTTGATGCCGCTTATGGTTATTGTGTTGGTGTCGCATCGAACTTTTGGCGCGACTGTATATATATATATATATATATATATATATATATATATATATATATATATATATATATATATATATATATATATATATATATATATATATATCCTTTTAGTATAATATGACCTTTATAGCTTAGCCAATATCAAACATACAGCCACATACCTGGAAGTAGGCTGAGGAGTTCTGGCAGTGAGGAGCCTTGGTGAGGGTGGCCACTCGAGTGGGTCCACACCAGCTTAGGTTGAGACGCAGCGTAGGACAGTGGCCCCAAGTTTCTCCAAGAGCAGGTACTAACGTGGCTGATCCTTTCTCTTTCACATGAGTTGTCATGTGATTGGTCACAAGAACCTGAAAAGACATCAGATGTTACACATTTCAAAAGTAAAATCAATATACAATTATTATTACTATAGCCATCACTAATACTATTACTCTTACTACCTTAAGGCAGTGTCACACTAGCACTTTTTCTGTCAATTAATGCGATTTCCGTCTAGTTTTCAACGTTCCGCATGAACTTATCGCATGAATTTGTCAGATGATAGAGATTGTTTCCATCTGCAAATTTTCCGCCTTTGTTTACAGACCAAGACCAAGACCACAAGTTGCCGCGTCTCCTCAACCTGCTTCTACGTGCATTTGTTCTACCACTAACCATGAACGCATCCATGCACGCTTTTTGGCTTGTTTAGCTCGTCTAAGTTTCGTAATACACAGTATTACGTTCAGAGCAGCGTATCTTTGCCGCAGCGTAGCCTCCATGTTTGTTTACGTTGTCGGTCTGTGTTGGCGGAAATGACGACGAAACACCGTTTGTGTGTGACAGGCCGCAGCCAAAATATTGTCGATTTTCTGAAAAACGACAGAAAAAGTGCTAGTGTGACACCGCCTTTAGATAACCAACCCAATCCTTGTCAGGCTAATATCACTGTTGAGGGTGAGGCTCTGGGCTTGCTCAGCCAATACCTGGAGCTGGAACTGACTACTAAGAATCTGGCACAGACTCACCAGATCTTGAATGCTAGTAAACATCTAAGAAATGAGTTCCTCAATTTGTTCTCTGATGATCTGGGTTATTTGAAAGATTAACTCTGTACAAGCACTGTGCCATCTAGGTCTTGTACAGCTCCTACTGTCCTCCTCCTGCACTTAAGAAAGAACGCAGATAAAAAAAAAATTAACAGACAAGAAAAGGACACCAAAATTTCTCCTGTAACTGAGCTGGTCTCCATCCCTTCCCTTATCCTTGTCATCAGTTCATTTCCTCTCTCTTCAACCAAGATGGTGCAGGTAAAGAAGGCTTGTATGTGATGCCCCTGGCTGCCAGGGTAAGACACTAGAAGTAAGGATGCCTCAGTCTCTGTCCAGCAGCCAGGTGCATCATATAGCATCACACAAGTTTTGTTTAGAACATAAGATTATAAGGAAATATTGGAAGCTGCAAAAAGCCTTCAAGCCAACATATGGCAGTTGTTATAGGAACATAAGACATCTCCAAGAGAATCACTAAGTTCCAGATCAGTTATCAGACTGGCTTGAAAATATCAACTATGATAGTATAACATCAGCTGTTTACTTTCTGAAGCAGACACTGAGAAGACATATTTAACTCTTTCACTGCTAGATACCTGCAGCAGGTTGATTCAAGGGAAAAGGAAATAGACTGATAACAAGTATGAGAGGAAAGATGAAAAATAAAGAAGATAAGTGGATAAATTACAAACACCATATGTTGGAAATTAAGATCTGATTGTTGGTGAACTCCTTTCATGACAAAAATCTGCAATAAAATAATACTCACAGCCATCTTGTGTGTCACAGCAGGCTGGATGAGTTCTTTGGTGATGCTGCGCAACAGCTTTGCCCGATCCCTTGCATCTGGGAAGTCATGACGAAAGTGAAATGACACAGAGTCTACCACAAGAAGCCGAATGTTGGGATGAGCCAGCATAAGCTTGGGTATGTTTTTGATAACTGCCAGCACCTCAACACAATTCTGACATCTGAAAGCAGAGTGTGGATCAGTATTGCATGTCCATGAGCAATGAGAAAGCAACCTACTACCACTGTGGGAAATTATCACATCCCCAGCTTGTCTATGACACAGGGAAGGATAGCTTAAAGCACCAAACTGTGATATCATGACTAAGAAGTGAACAAAAACAATACACTCAATCAGACACAATTTGCTGCACACATCTCCATCAAGGTCTTGCTTCACTTCAGACAAATATCAAACAATTATCTTTATGGAATTCACAGCATATGGAAAAAGGGGCAGTCAAGAAAACACAAGAATATCAAACGATAAGAATGGTTGCCGCGGTACAGTGGAACCATGCGTGCTTTGGGGTCCGAGGGGTCTCCAAGCACCCGGGTTCATATATTTGTCAAATCATTGAAATCTCCCTGATGAATCTGCACAAACATGATTCTTGAGTCTATTCCAGTATCTATCACTTTCTAAGAACCAGATCTTTTCTATTTTTCTTCTCAAATCTCTCTACTTTATGAAGGTATAATGGGTATTCAACAGGAGACCAACATTCAAGTGCCCCTCATTCTATCTAAGCACATCCTAACATATTATAATGCCATGATGATGATTCTCTCTCATTTGTTGTCACAGTGTATCGTTAGTGTTTGCTAAAAGATAGGTATTGAAACTTTAAAATCTTGGTCCAGCTTTAAATTTAAGCCTGTGACTGGCACTGTGTTCTGATCGGACATCATGGTTATTGAGTGCCTCAACCTCTGCCATGCTTCATCACAGGAACATATGAGGCAGCTGCCATCAGATACAGGACCAATTTATCAGTATAACAGATGAGAACACTCAGCATCCACACACCAGGTTTAGTACTCTCTAGGTCTAGCCTTCCCTCATCACACAATAATGGCTGCATGATATTTTCCTTCACCTTGCTTATGAATAACTGACTTGCATTTCAAAAGCTGTTTTTCACCTGTCTCATCAGTGACTCACTGCTTCTCTCTCAATACAACACCACTCATCTCTGCTACGGTCTTTACACCAAATTTATATTCCTTTCTTATTACCATTACCCTTCACTGATTTCCTCCTCTGTTCTCACTACAATGGATTTTATGGCATAGTATACAAAGGCTTCCTTTCTGAGGCAGCACAAATAGTATGTCCACTGAAATTATCACTGGGGAGAGTAGAGAGTACACAAGGAAGAAACAGAACAGCAGACAACTACACTAGTGCTGCTGGTTTCCTTTCAAGAAAAGAGTAATATATTTGCATTCTATATGACTGGTGTGTTTCACTCTACCTGAAGTAATGTACTCCTTTCATAATAGACTCTATGGTGAAGCAAGAAATATCTTCAGCTACTCCACCTATTGTGCCAACATGATGGACTGCACAAGCGGCCATATCTGGAAGCCATCAGCAAAATCAGTACACGTGATTACAGCACACACTACATTATTACATTTCTGTCTCGATGAGTAGTGAATGATTGACAATGACACAAATCTTAGCAACTGTAGGTATTCCCTTGGCCTGGGGTGGAAAATTAAATGCAACAAAGAACTGCTGATCCTGTGTCCCAAAGGTTCATTACTGAATAGTCACCTCACCACACATAGCAGATCTAAAAAATAATCAGTTGCCAACAAGTCTTATTGATTTCTTCTTCACTGTGAGACATTCCTTGTGAAGAAGACCAAAAGAAGAAAAGAATTAGCAAAGAGGTGAGGGTATCATTAAGGCAAATGTTGGAAAAATAAAGGGTAACAGAAAGAAAGTGAAAGCAAGCAATAGATGGAGAGAAGCAAATGTGGATGAAAAAATTAGAGAAATAGCGATGAAAAATGAAGAGGAAGAGTGAAAAAAGGAAGAGGAAAAAGGAAGAGTCAACATCAAGAAGATGAATATAGAAAGCATGAGAAAGATGAGGATGAGGAAGAAGGGTATGAAAGATGATACAGAGATGAGGGAAAAATCAGTATGAAAGATGATACAGAGATGAGGAAAAATCAGAGAGAGAGAGAGAGAGAGAGAGAGAGAGAGAGAGAGAGAGAGAGAGAGAGAGAGAGAGAGAGAGAGAGAGAGAGAGAGAGAGAGAGAGAGAGAGAGAGAGAGAGAGAGAGAGAGAGAGAGAGAGAGAGAAAAAGGAAGAGGAAAAGGAAGAGTCAACATCAAGAAGATGAATATAGAAAGCATGAGAAAGATGAGGATGAGGAAGAAGGGTATGAAAGATGATACAGAGATGAGGGAAAATCAGTATGAAAGATGATACAGAGATGAGGAAAAATCAGAGAGAGAGAGAGAGAGAGAGAGAGAGAGAGAGAGAGAGAGAGAGAGAGAGAGAGAGAGAGAGAGAGAGAGAGAGAGAGAGAGAGAGAGAGAGAGAGAGAGAGAGAGAGAGAGAGAGAGAGAGAGAGAGAAACAAAACAAACTTTAAGTCTCTCAGTTTTTGTAATGTTGGGAAGAGAAGCTTACTGTGGCCAAATAAACCTGATGTCAAATAAATTGGACATTTTCAGGGATTTATCATTTAAAATTTTTCATTTATATTCTATCATAATAACATTGGTAAGCATTTATCCCCTCTGATTGATATACTGACTAGAATACCTCTGATAGCTCTTACATCACCTGTGTCATCTGGGGAATTGTCTGAGCTGTTAGACACAAAATGGCTTGTGTGTTGCAGCAGTGCCAACACCAAGAGCAACGTTTACACAGCTTACACTAAACACAATGCAGTGTCTACCTCAGCTTTCCTTCCCCAAAGAGATATATTTTCAGTGTGTGTGGTCCAGCTTATGTGGCATTACTGTACTGTTGGTACTTTTAGTTCCAAACTAGCAATAATTGATAATCTTGCTACGTATTTGGAACATGAGCATGTTGAAGCTTTACACATTCAAAATCAAATGTAGGTACTTAACTTAAAACTGAACTTTTCATTACTAAAGAAGCAGGATAAATATTGAATTTGGTTTCTTTCATTTTTCCATTAAATTTTTAAGATAAATATAAAAATAAAGATTTTGATTTATCAATTTTTCATTTGAAATACCAATATCGTATCAGAACTTTGGATTTATTTATTTGTTAGTTATTAGTTATTGGGCAATATATTTATAGCTAAATATTGATTATCTTTTAGTGTAGATAACATTCTTGATATTAGTTAATCAGTTAACATGCTAAATTTTCTTTTGTTATGCCCAGCACTGACAGCAGCACCCCTGGCTCTTGTGCTCCACGTTTCCACTGGAGAGTAATACTGTACGGATCTTTACATAGACCCTTAACTTTTCTATTTCCACTATGAAATATTCATAACAAATTCATCTATCATTATAATTTATTAATTTTATAATTTACAAACTATATTCAAGAGTGCTACAATTAGCAACAATTTGTTGGCAAGTCCACTACAAACATAGCTGTGGGAAAACTTATGGCCAATTCTTATGGAAATTATAATGTGTGTAAACTTATAGCTAAGCTTCATGGATATGTGTCCAACTTATAGCTAAGCTTCATGGATGTGTCCAGCTCAATGTTCATAAAGAAGGCACTCACACACACACACACACACACACACACACACACACACACACACACACACACACACACACACACACACTACAGGAAGACTTAAACAAGATCTGGAAATGGAGCAAAAAATGGGAGATGGAATTCAATGTGGACAAAAGCCATGTCATGGAAATGGGAAAAAGTGAAAGACGACCAGTGGGAATCTATAAGATGGGAGATGGAGTAGAACTAGAAAAAGTAAAAAAGGAAAAGGACTTGGGAGTGACAATGGAAGAAAATAATCAACCGGTAAGCCATATTGATAGAATTTTCAGAGAGCGTATAATTTGCTAAGGAATATTGGAGTAGCATTTCACTATATGGACAAGGAAATGATGAAGAAATTGATAAGTACTAAAATAAGACCTAGATTGGAATATGCAGGAGTTGTGTGGACTCCCATAAAAGAAACACATAAGAAAATTAGAGACTACAAAAATGGCTACAAGAATGGTTCCAGAATTTAAAGGGATGGCATATGAGGAGAGACTAAAGGCAATGGATCTACCAACCTTGGAGCAGAGAAGAGAGAGGGATCTGATACAAGTTTATAAATTGATTAACGGAATGGATGAAGTGGATAATGAGAAACTGATCCTGAGAGAAGAATATGACTTTAGAAGCACAAGATCGCATAGTAAGAAACTAAGGAAGGGACGATGTCTGAGAGATGTTAAAAAATTTAGTTTCTCACAAAGATGTGTTGAGACTTGGAACAGTTTGAGTGAGGAAGTGGTGTCAGCAAAGAGTGTACATAGTTTTAAAGAAAAATTGGATAAGTGTAGATATGGAGACAGGACCACACGAGCATAAAGCCCAGGCCCTGTAAAACTACAACTAGGTAAATACAACTAGGTAAATACACACACACACACACACACACACACACACACAAACAGTTTAAATGAAGAAGTAGTGTCTGCAACGAGTGTGCATACTTTTAAAAGTAAGATTGGATAAGTGTAGATATGGAGACGGGGCCACACGAGCATAAAGCCCAGGCCATGTACAACTACAACTAGGTAAATACAACAGTATGTAACACCAAGAACACTGCACATTTATTTACCCTTGAGTCTTTTAACAGTGAAGCTTCCTTCTGTGTCCAGATAGACTGCCTCTCCACCAACACCACCAACACTTCTGGGCAGCTGGACAGACACACACGCCTGCAAACTGTTCAAACGAAACAAATTATCCTTTCTGATATTTGCTGTTTGCCATAGCAGAAGCGCCTTCATTGTCTCAGGACACTCAATTGTACTCTTGTCTTCACACTCCCACAAACATGTCCATACAAGTTCACTTTCGCTTATATTCAATAACATATGTTATAAACACCTCAGTCTCTTCTCAATCCCTCCCATCCTTTCCCAGTCAATAAGCCAAACCACCTTTGGCTGCCAAGGTAACTATCTGATGACATCACTCATTCTACTAAGTACTTTCTATTTTGCCAATACATATTTAAAACATTCTTCATAACATAAATACTTTGAACATCTATTCTCCTCTCCTCATCCTCTTCTTACTTTGATCCATCAATTCACAATATTCCCTAACTTCCATTTATTTACACTGAAAACTCAGCCAACAAATGCCTCCCTTTTCAAACAAATTGGTAAAAAAAAAAAAAAAAAAAAAAAAAAAAATACTTGCTTTTGTTGTCAATCATAATTTGCTTCTGGAACAAAGTTACTGACTTCAGATATCAAGACAAAACAAAAGCTGCCACTTATCACTTATTTACAGTTTCAATGAAATATTGGATTTGTTTTACTATGCAGGCATTTCTCTACTTATGCAGGTTTAGATTAAGCAATTTCAAAATAACACGGGGTAAAACACCTAATAATTTTTTTCAAATTACATGTATTATTCAGAATAACACAATGTCAAGAATATCAAGTTGTGTGGCTGGCGGGTTCACACGTGTCAATATGTGGATGGCAATGCTTCCCACTAGAGGTACCGGGCAGATTTTCGTGCCTAGCGGGTGATGCTACCAGGAAAACAAGACCGACACGATGGTCTTGTCCAGCCGCTAGCAGCTTTGCTTACATTGAGACGTCACGGAAGATGGTTTGAACATGTGGTGTCCCTTGATATGTACAGTACATTTTGCTTCAGTAATCATGTTTACTTTATGCAATTTTTACATTACGCATTCCTTTCAAGAAAGTATCCCTCACATAAATCAAGAAATACTTGTATTTATAGGAGAAATGTAGAGTGTAAGACAGAAATTCAACCATAGAAATAAAAAAGATAAATGTGATCCCACTGAAAAGCCTGAATGTTTCAATGCTCAGGAGTAATCTCAAGCCACCTGTGTCCCTCTTGATGACTCCAACACCATCACTACTGCACAACTGTATGTTCCCAGCAGTGAGATGTCTAAGTGTTATGATCACCTTCATTTTGATGGTAAGTAAGACTTCTCTCACTAGTAGTGACAAGAGAACACCTGTATGGTCTAGGTCTGAACAGTATCTTCTGGTGAGTTATGCATCACTAAGTTCATTGCATAAATAATGTCTGAACAGTATCTTCTGGTGAGTTCTGCATCACTAAGTTCATTGCATAAATAATTTCTGAGATGGAGATATTGTGAAGCAGCCATCTTTGCAGTGCGAGCATCTGTCATTAGCTGCTAAGGCAAGGAGGGTGGACAGGTATCTGGGAATAGAATAATCCATTTTATATTAATTCTTAGGGGAAATACAGCTTCAGTTTTCGAACACTTTGAATTTCTAATGACATTCAAGAACTAATAAGTTCCAGAACCGATGTTCCACTGTATTACATCTATTGTTTTTCTTTTTCTGTCCCAGAATTTACATTATATTATCTCTTGTCCTTCTACAAATAATGTCTTATTCACATCCTCCTATTTTACCCAATAACAGAAGTAGCTTTTAGTCTTGTATTTTGCCAACATCCCCCTCTTAAGGCAGCTCCACACAAGTCATCTATTCTATAACCTTACAAAATAAGCAAACTTCATGTTTGCATGCAAAGACAAAGAAATTCACTTAGATATACCAAATTCTACACTTAGTGGAGACCACGAGTACAGAAAACATATGCAACTCACAAAATTAAATCAAATGTAAAGACAGAAAAGATCCTGAGTGAAGTAAGGCCATTAAAAAAATTATCTTTATGCCATCACCCTTAATATACTCTATTGCACTGTATAATCTCTGCAGACATGTAAGCAAGTCATGTTTAAGCTCTTCAGTGCAATAAGTATGCATTAATATATCACTGATGCTTACACAAAATAACAATGAGTTTATAACCTAACCTAACCTAGCCCAAATCAACAAGGACTCACTTAAAATTGGTGCATTGTCAGTGCAATGTAAAAGTCACCAACACATGTGGATATAAAACAGTCCAGTCATCCCTATGTTACTCTTTGCTGGAATACTCTTGATTTATTCTTAATTTCTCTATACAGCAAAATGTCTTACCATACTTGTGTTTTTCCCACACCAGGCACTCCAGACACCTCAGTAATTGCCTGCAGTGGAATGCCGCCTCCTAGAAGTGTGTCCAGTGCCTTGCAGAATGTCACTATCTGAGGCAACTCACTCCCTTCCTGCAACAATGACACAATCAACACTCCATACAATTTTAACAACCATGTAGTTATGGTAAGAGAGAATCTAATAGTTTGGGAGTTTAGGATGAGTCTACGTTCCCCATCTTGTTACAAATAAGTGCTTTCATCTCAGCATTACAGAAGAAACTTTTACTTTATGCTAAGTTATATGAAAACAATGTGGCCTACTGTTACTGTACAAGTATTCCCTCATGCACAAGTCACTGTTACACGATATTTCATTTTTATTTTTCTTTACTACCTAAGCCTGCTCTATTACACCATCAGTTGTTTTGTTTTCTATGACATCTCAAGTACACTCACTGGTTCTGCACACAAGTACAGTGAACCACCACAGTTTTTTCACAGTACAGTTACTACACATTCACTTTTGCACAATTTTTTCATTGAAACCTAACTATTTTTACAATAAAGGAAATTACTTCTTATCGTGACAAAATCAGCTACTTTACTAGATATAATACAAGCCAAATCATGGTGTGAGTGGAGGAAATACCCAGACATAATAATAGTTGGCACACAATCAAAACACTTGATATTTCTATGGTTTACCCTGTTTATTAAACTTTGAGCATAACAAACCCTTTAAGGGAAGGCGACGGCAAAAAAATGCTATTTCTTTACCCAAACCTCAAAATTGAGTTATTAATACTGCTGTTATCCTTGAAACATCTACAGTTTTCTGTGAAAACGGCAAGTTCCTATCATAATTCCTTGTATGATTAAATCGCCTCTATTTACGCACTTTAAAGGTCTCTTTAAATGCCCCGCCAAGTAGTAGAAAACATGACTTGTCGTTGCTTATGATTTTGTAATTTTTTTTTTTTTTTTTTTTTTCTTCTATTGTATTTATGTTATAGACTTTCATATCGTAACGTCAGGACAGAGCGGGAGGGAGGCTATGTGCCTTGTACTGTAGTAGGCTGTGAGGTCAGCAGTCACAGGCAGTGTCTAGCTGGACGTCTTGAAACGTAGATATGTAGCGCTCTACAGCTAATAGTCTTTTGATTTTCCACACTTTCCCTGCTCTTTAGAACATTGAAAGTCATGGGTGGTCAATCAAAGATGAAGACCAACCAAAGAGAAAGCATGAAGAAACTGAATGAGAAGAGAAGGGAGGAAGAGGGCAAAGATCTCAGTTGCTCGTCGCAGTGACATCCGCCACCACCCAATCATGACCTGACCCCGGTCATACACGTGTCCTCTCCACCACCATCACCTCAGCTTGTTCCCTCAACCTCACAGCTGTCAGCTTCACCATCACAAGCAACAACTGAGTCACAAGAAACAACAAGGATGGATACATGTTTTCATCTTTTGAAAAAGAAGATTCCTCCTTGTTAAGATGAAAGATTCATTATTTTTCATTCACAGCTTGAAAGTCTGGTATCAGGAACATGTACCAAATAGTGGGTACCAAGACAATGGAGTCAACAAATAACAGCTTTGACACCTACATCACTGTCACGTGTTCCACATGCAGTGACAGTGACACGCCAGTAACACCACGTCACTTGGTAGATGATGCTGGGAAGGAAAGAGACCTCACTGAGCTGAACTGCAAGCTTGTGTATGAACCACAAGCTTGAATATAAGGTAATAAATGACCTTGGCTGTACAGGATTGAACAGAATTGCCCAGAGACTAAGCATGTAGCCAACAAACATAGTGACATGCACTGCTCAACAGAAAACAGGTCATATCTCAAAACTAAAGTTATTGATATTTCGAGTGCAATATCTCCATTAATTTTTAAGTAATTTCAGATATAAAGGTATCACTGGAAAGAGGAAACAGGAAAATTTTTCCATCACAAGACATTTTGAAAAAAAACTACATGTATGTCTCTAAAAAAAAAAAAAAAATTTAAGGGAAAAAAAGAGGGTACATAGTTTTTTGTCATCGATATTCAAAAAATTTTCCGTATATGAATTAAAATAATCAAAATGTTTCACAATGAAAAAAAACTACATACATCTACAGCATGTACACTTATTTTCAAAGTAGTAGGTTGAAAAATATTCAAGAAATAGCAAAGAATGCCGATGCTATTTTTTAACGTTTTCAGCGCGTATTATATATATATATTTTTTCTCTAAAACTAATCATCGTATTTTAATAATACTTGGGATTCTTATAATTGAGGTACTAATACATGAACACACCAAATTTCATGAGAATCTGACTAAAAAAAATATATACACCTTTTAAGTTAAAAAGCGTCGCCTCCCCTTAAGGGAATTGAATACTTGCAAATTACACCACAATTCATAATTATCAAATGTTTACTTTATTTTAAAGATATCTCAGGCCTCAAAATGAAGGAGACTTTTCTGATATACAGTCAATGGTACGTTTGAGAGATGAATCATGGTATCATGGCTGTTTGACAGCCAGTGAATGACCTTGAAAATAGCCTGTGACAAACTCATTAGCTCTGTAAGCAAAGACAATGAGATCTGAAGAGAGAACAGTTGTGTAGGATGCATCTTAAGTATTGATTTAGACTGTTAATCACTACATGTCATAAAGGCCACAGAGCTTACCTGATAGAGCTGCAGCATGTCAACAGGGGAGGGGTGTTGGCTGTTGGCAGCTGCTGACAACACCTCAACACACTCCTTTAAGCTCAATCCTGTGGCTGAAAAGGATAGAAAATAGCTAATAAAGCAATAACTGAAAATTTCTGCATTCAAGAAAAGTAGCAAAGTAAAGTAGTGTTGTATCACGGAAATAGAATGGAGGGACTGTCATTGCAAGCTTCACACAACAGTATAAAAATAATAATAATTAAAAGAAAAATAATAAAAAGAAACAATTAAAACATACAGTTGTACCGTACAATGCAATGTAAACATAGGCCTTGGACCGAGTGTCTATAGAAGCAGGCTGAGCTGTACCAACTGCAGCTCAGCAGTCTTAGGTGTTGCACCAAAAAATCCTAACTTATTGTACAGCATGAAGCTTCTAATTTGTTTTGTTTTATTGTAAATTTTCAAAATTTTGTTATAAATATCTTGAAAAAATGTAACGTATGAGGACATCTGTTATGACATAATTTGTCAGTCATGTATTATTCTAGTGTGAGATTTACGAAGTCATACACCTGGCAGTGTTTGGGCCTGGGGGGACTGCAGCTCTGCAGTTCTTATGGGTGAGCCACCAATAGTCTATAATAATATTCCATTTTGTTGACACTTTTCAATGGGCATATGTTTCAATGGATTTTTTCACATTAGATTTCTATTTCACTGTCTAATTTCCTGAAAAATTGTAAAATAAGTTTGTTGTTTCTTTACAATGATATTTTGCATCAAATCTTACAGTCTTTGTTTCTTATTTAGTATATAGAAAACCCTCTTTTTTGTGTCTTTTAAGATAATCCAAGTATCATTTCACATTCCAAAATGTACAATAAAAAAAGGTGATCATTGCAAAACCGTTCATAGTGGAGAAGAATGCTTATGTTAAAGGGTTGGGAACTGTATGAGAGAATATTGTGTCCACTTGGTTTTGCCAGTAGCTATGGGCTTAAGGAATTCAGATGAACATGAGTATATAACTACAGCTCTAGGAAACTGAAGTTACTTGCATTAAATGGACTGTGGCTGAAAATTTAATCATTACCTGGCAGAAGGAAAATTTGCAATGAAGACAGTGGGCAAATATAAAAAGGATTTTAGATTGGGGATGACCATTCACCTTCCTGAAGAATACACCTTATCAAATATTCATATAAAAATTTTGAAGGAACAGATTGTTACACTAGACACAAGGGAATGACACAACAATGCTTTCTCCCAACCTGCTTTCTTGACAAGCATAATTACGTTGGTGCTTGTAACCATAATACTGTATGACACACCCAACAGACATTTACACCTCCACTATAAACCAAAGTGCTTATTCATTACCTAATAAAAAAATACATATGATAACATAATAAAACTAAAATCAAAGCAAAACTGAAGACTGAAATTATGTGAATTCAATACAAATTGAATGTACATTTACCTTGGCTGAGCTCTGAAGGCTTCATGTCCTTGACATCATCAGTAGTGCTGAAGTCAGCACTTAACAGCTTTATCACTTGTGAACTTGGCAAGCCACACTCGTTGAGCAGCCTGCCACTCGTCCCAGCAGCCTCCGTCATCACTGCCTGCCACACAAACCCATGGTCACCAACAGGTTATGGAAAAACATTCCACACAACTTAATTCAAACCTTCTGTACATCTTCCTGCTTACAACTTGACTCTCTCAATAGTAAAGCTAGTCTGTATATTTACACTTCAGTAATTAGTTTGATACACACAGCAGTTCAGCTTGGGTTGGGTTTGTTACCACGAGACCAATGCCTCTGGCACAAAGATAGAATGGATGAGAGAATTTTGAGATCAAAACTCAGTCTGTCAGTCAGTCAGCCAGTTACTCTGTCACTTGGCTTGCCAGTCATTTGGTCAGCCAGCCTCGTAATTAAGGAGTCAATTATGGGCAAGTCACTCTGTCAGTAATCAGTCAGTTACTCAACTAATCAGTCACTAAAGCATTTATCCAACAACGTAGTAAGTTCATCAGTCAGGCAGTCACTCAACTTCATGTTAGTTAATCAGTCATTCATTCAGAGACCATTCTATAACCTTGCCTAACCTGCTCACTTAACATTCACCCCATCAACACACTACTCGATCACAAAAACTTGGAACTTCAATTGAAAAATAGCACTTGCCAAAGTAAACATTTACAAGGCCTCCCCACAATGAGATTTTTTTTTTACTTTTTTTTTTTTGTTACAATATATAGTACTGTTGTAGAGTTATTATATATGTTTGTACAGGTTTGGTTAGGTTAAGATATGTCAGGTTTAGTTAAGTTACGATAGGTTAGGTTTAGTTAGATTAGGATAGATTACATTAGGTTAAGATAAGATGTTAGATTAGGATAAGATAGATGAAGTTAGATTAAGATACGTTAGGTTAAGTTGTTAGATTTAGTTAGGTCTGGATAGGATAGGTTAAGTTAGAATAGATCAGGTTTAGTTAGGTAGGGTAGATTAAGTTAGGTTAAGATAGGATGTTAGATTAGGATAAGATAGGTGAGGTTAGATTAGGATAGGTTAGGTTAAGTTAGGCCAGATTTAGTTAGTTAGGTTTGGATAGGATATGCTGTTAGAATAGGTCAGGTTTAGTTAGGTACTTAAGGATACAGTAAATCTATAGAACAGCAACTCCTTACTTATTCTTTTCTATTACCTCCCTTCCCCCCAACAAGCTTGGGGGCACGTGGGGAATCGGGGGTTTTGGGGGGGAGAGCCAAAAGGGGCAAGATATGGCGATCTAAAAAAATCTAAGGACAAAAACCTAACCTAACGTAACCTAACCTAACAGGGGGGGGCTGTGCCCCCAGACCCCTACAACACTAACCTAACCCTAACATAAACCTAACCTAATCTAACGGACTCCCCCCTGTAACACTAACCTAACCCTAACATAAACCTAACCTAACGTATCCTTGCTTTGGGGCAGCTTCCCTCAACCCACACCGGTTCTCTTATAGCTTCACACAATATGCCCTACCTCTACCAATACCCCTCCTCACAATACCTTAACGAAAGGATGAAGGTCCTGGCTGGTCCTCTTCTCGACTGTACACTAACTTGCATTGCAGGAGCGATGATTTCCCAGTAATCAAATTTGCAACCTTTACAACTAATGTCACTGGTGGCCATGGTTCAACTGCACACACAGATCTCTGTGCACCTGTCTGCCCAGCTGTGCCCCGCCTACGAATACATATAGCAAATTCCCATTGGCGCAGCTTGTGGTGTTAAGAGGTGGTGGCACGTCATTGGACAAAAGAACTATAGACACAATAAGAATCATATTCAGCAGTTACCCACACCCCCAGGATGTGAACAACAGACAGTCACTTCCTGTTACCCCAGATATATACAATAGACAATAGCAATGTTTACTATTTGGACTTAGACTCCGAGTGATGTCTCTAATTTCAGTGAGGCAATGTGACATAACCGTGTGTGACCCCCAAACAAGACCACAAGGTACGTGTTCTCCATTAACTACTCATCATTTTGTGTTATTATTGCACGGATTAAAGAGAGGTCCTATTCTAAAGATTTACGAAGGATACTAGTAGCAAAATCAAGCTCAAGAAGATGACCACCATTGTTTTTTGCATTAATCTTAACTATCGGTCCTTGTCAGCAGTGCATGACAGAACTGCATGTTGTGGTACTATGTTCACAGTACTCTACATATAACTTTTTTTTCATACACTCAGCTCTTATTGACTCACTCTTGCCTTTGAATGTCAACACACTATGCCAGAAGAAGGGTTAGGATAGGTTTTAAGTTAAGTAAGTTTGATTAGTATTAGGGTTAGGTTAACTTAAATTAAGTTTGTGGATACTAAAAAGAACATATTATGAATTTAATAAAAAGTCCAAGGAGACAAACAGTCAAATTTGGCAAAGGAAGGACGCCTTGTAAACTTGCAACCTCATTATTCTATCTGACATATAAGTATTAATATCAGAGGCGACTAAGGTTATCTCCAAATTCCCCCAGGGTTTTGTTAAATGTGGTAATTAAGACCCGTGTCATTATTATTACACTACCATCAACATTATCACTGTTATTATTCCTCTTTAGATAGGTACGCTGTTCGCCAAAATCATGGAAGAGAAGAGATAAACAATAAGGGAGAGAAGTAAAGGAACAGAAAGGAAGGTCAAACAGTGACTAGGGAAAGAGGTTATAATTGTTACCTTATCTCCCTTAATGTCCAATATATTCCCACCATCCCTGAGAGAGAGAGAGAGAGAGAGAGAGAGAGAGAGAGAGAGAGACTAGCACATCTCTCCCTCTCTGTCACAATGTAAACACAATAACAAGGCCATTTTCCACCTTTCTTCTCTCTACTCTCTCTCCATCACCTCAACACAGGGAGGGGAACCATTAGACAACAATTAAATACCAGCAAAAAACATGTGACACTTGAAATTTATAGAGATAATAAGCAAAAGAAATAGAATACAACTTACGCCTTTGAGTACTCCCGCACACAGGCACACGTGACTGGACGGAAGTGACGGAGTCAGACTGACATCCAAACTGTATATTCCTTGATCCAAACCAACCGTGCCAGCGGCTCACACACACACACACACACACACACACACACACACACACATATCTGGGAATGGAGTGAAAAGTGGGAAATGGAATTCAATGTGGACAAAAACCATGTCATGTATCTAGTCGTACAGCGAGTGTTGGCAACTCCCCGAGGCAAGAAACAAGGTGCTTAAAAGGCAGACTATACTAATTTTCCCATTCTCTACTATTTCTACCGCCTGATATACGAGTATTTCTCATAATAAACCAGGATGAAAGGATACTAAGTAGAGGAATATAGACATTTTTTTTATCTACATATACATATAACTTGTTAATTATATACGAATTCATTGACTTATCTATCTGCCTACCTGTCCATCTATCTGTTTGTTTGTTTATCCAACTGTCTATTTACATATCTATCAACCCATCAAAGTACTCGCTTATCCATCTATCTTCTAAGCATGTAAACTGATTTTGAGTTTGTCTGCAGTTGGGGTCAAAATTAGAAAGATACTCGTGCCCGTCCACAACACTGAACTTGCAACGGGACAATGCCACGCTGCCCGTCCAGACACACACACACACACACACACAGACGAGGGTTGGTGAGTTGTGTATCATTCCTTTGAGGTGACGCCGAAAGACCGACAAATGGCGGATCGAACTCGTTGCATATCATATTTTGACACGCTACGGTGCAGCGCTATCCCGTCAACACTGCTACGTAACGACGATACGATACATGGAAATGCAACAAGTGTACCCGCCTTAATTAAAACACAAACAATATTCGTATACAGTGTTTTTTTTTTTTTTATACCATGTTACACCCACAACCCCGACCGCCGCCTCTCCACCGCTCGTCTAGTCCCGCGGGGTGGCCAGCCAGCCAGGGTTGCCAACTGGCAGTTTTCATTACCAGATTTACCACAATCTGGTAATAAAAAACGAGTTTGGTAATGAATTACTGTGTTTTGGCAATCTGGTAATGGGAGTGTAAAAATTTGGTAATAAGTGAATATGTAAAGAAATAGGAATAAAAATTATATATATATATATATATATATATATATATATATATATATATAGAGAGAGAGAGAGAGAGAGAGAGAGAGAGAGAGAGAGAGAGAGAGGCGCTAGACACGTTCAGTTCCAGTATGGGACGGGGCTCTTACAGGCCCACGGACAACACGGGCAGTGTTGCCAGATTAGCCGTTTTTCGGCTAGATTTAGCCGGATTTAGCGGATTCTAGCCAGAAAAAATTGTTTTTAGCCGATAGCCGGAAAAAGCAGCCGAAGCCCTCCCAAAGTTAGTCATTTTTTAGCCGATTTTCTGCGATAAAGAAATTTTCGTGTGAATAGAACATTGTTTATATAAATTACTAGGTTATGGAATAAATTATCGTTAGAAATGTTTTATATTATGAGTATTGGGAAATTGTGGCGGTGGTCATAGTTGATAGCAGAAGGTGGGGAGCCGAGGGGAAGGGTTGGGCGAAGTCGTAACTCGTAACTAACAACAGTTCGTCTGACAAGTATCCTTCCTGTCATGATTCTGTCGCCGCGCCGTCCCAGTACGGTATCACACCAGTGACTGTTTGACTCACGTGTGTAACGGTGCGTTTGCCGTTCAGTGTGCATTACCCTGCCCAACCGTCGCAATCACAGCCCAGTAGGCCAGTACCTACGTACCAGTGACTGTTTGACTCACGTGCGTAACGGTGCGTTTGCCGTTCAGTGTGCATTACCCTGCCCAAACGTCGCTATCACAGTACCAAGGGAAGATCATTATTATTTTTTTTTTTTTTTTTACAGGGAAACATGGCTAAGGAAATTAAGCAGCGAACATACACACAGAAGTTTAGAAAACAGTGGCTGCAAGATGATATATGCAAGGACTGGATCGCAGAAGTTCCTAACGACGAAAAAAGTGTTCTTTGCAAATATTGTAAATCAACTTTCAGAGCAAAATATTATGACATAAAGGATCACGCAAAGAGCAAGAAACACCAAGTGAACAGTGCACCCTTTTCTTCTTCCCGACAAGCAAAAATAAGTTTTACCATCATAATCACAATACATTCTGATTAAGTTTTCTTTTTGTTGCCGGAAAAAAAACAGCCGTTTTTTTTAGCCATTTACATAAGAATTTAGCCATTTTCTAGCCAGTTTTAGCGCTACTTGTAGCCGATTCCCTTAAGAGCAATCTGGCAACACTGAACACGCCTATCAGCGAGCCAGTCTTCATCCTGCCATCGTATGTGGTGCTTGTGATTTAGGTTTTGGAAGTATAACATTGGTGATACGACATGTCTAAATGGAAAGGCACGTATGACTCTACAATAACTTATCACAGTGCATGGGAAAAAGAATACCCATGGGTTACTAAAGCAAAGGATGGATCGCAACATGCCTTTTGTAAAGTGTGTAATAAAAATCTGCAACCACGAAAGGCCACGCTTAAGGTGCACGAAGAATCGAAAGATCATAAACAACGGGTTAATGCTGTTTCATCAACAAGAGCAAATGTTTTTCAGACAAGTAGACAAAATCTTCAGAAAAGTGAATCTCTCAAGAAAACTGAGTTGCAGTTGGCAGTTGCAGTGAGTTGTCATGCTCCTGTTGTGTGTATAGATCACTTTAGTGAAATAATGAAGGAAAATAGTAGTGCTGGAAGTTTGTTTGCAAATTTAAGGCTTCACCGTACCAAATGTTCAATGCTAATTACCAATGTTGTTTCACCAAGCCTTGAAGAGGATTTACACAAGAGAGTGATACATGCAAAGTATTACTGCATTCTAGTTGATGAGTCCACTGACATATCTGCTGACAAGAACATCTGTGTGTGTTTAAGATTTTTTGATGAAACAGTAAATGAGGTAGTATCTGCTTTTTTGGGACTGGTACCCATTACTGAGGCCACAGGTGAAGCTTTATTTAAAGCAATTAGTGATCTTTTGCTCAAGTGTGGTATTGCCATTGAAAACTGCATTGGCTTCTCCAGAGATGGCGCCAGCAACATGATCGGAGAAAATAATTCCTTATGGTCTCGCATTAAGGTACAGGCTCCACATTGTATAAAAATGCAGTGCACTTGCCATAGTTTAGCTTTGTGCATACAAAAAGGATTTGATAAACTTCCTCTAACCTTGGTTTCATGTTACAAGAAGTACCAAAGTGGTTCAGAAAAAGTACATTAAGGCGCGAGATGTACAAGATGCTGTTTGAGACCATGAATACTGGTGAAGAAAGGCATGGCATACCTCTTCCATTTCTAACCCTTTCCACAACACGATGGCTAGTCAGAGGAAAAGTGCTATTCAACATTTTAGTTAACTGGATGGAATTGAAAGCTTACTTTCATTGTGCCAGCATCCATGGAGCACAAGATGTAAGGTACAAGGCTCGTCTTTTGTGGGAAATGTTTTGCGACGACTCCAACTACTTGTACTTTGTCTTCAGTTCACCCTTGGTTACAGAATTTGAAAGAGTGAATGCACTCTTCCAGTCTAACAATGCCAGTCCATCCTCTTTGCTTCTTGAATTGGATATACATTATAAATCTCTTCACAACAGAATCTACAGTGAGCAAGGCACGTTACTACCACTGAATAAAACTGATTTTGGAGCCAAATTTTCCATGGAATGCAACAGACTTCTTTCCAGCAAAAATATGGCCTCTCGCCTGGAAAGCATACAACAACGGTGCCAGGAAATGCTTGTTGAACTTGTGTCTCAAGTCAAGATGAGGCTACCAGAGAATAGAGGACTGTTTGACAAATTAAGCAAGTTATCCCCACATAATGTCCTTACCCAGCTAAACAGACCAAAATTCAATGAACTTCCATTTCCTCACCTCCAAGAATCTCTTGAACTTTGTGAAGAACAATACAGAAAAATTCTTTATCATCCCTGGAATAATGAAGTGGTCTTCAGCTCTGGAATCCCAGAAGATCCAGTTAACTTTTGGGCTTCAATAAAGAAATATGAAGAAGGTGGTAGAAAGCCATATGAAGCTCTGGCCAGATATGCTTTGGCAGCATTGACAACGCCAGTGAGCAACGCACTTGTTGAGAGGATTTTTCCCATGTTAATGCTGTGAAGACAAAAGTGCGAAATCGAATGAAACATAAGATGTTGGAGGCTATTTTGAGGATACGCACAACCTTGATTATGTCTGGAAAATGTTGTAAAGATCTAATAATTACTGAAAGCATGTTAGAGAAATTCAATGTTGGTATGTATGAACATACAAGAAGTCAAGATTGTCAGAGTAGTAAGGATGATGGCCTTAATGCTCTGTACGAATAACTCCCAACTCTTGCCTCTGGATCCACTCACCAGCTGATCTGTCCCATGGCATCTCTCACAGTAAGTTTATTTCTTATCACAGTTTTCTTATCCCAGTCAGTAGCATAATTCGTGTAACTTGTATGTACATTGGATTTATAATTAGCAATAATTAAAAAGTTTGGTAATGAAATGACGAATCTGGTAATAACTGGAGTCGAACTTGGTAATGCCTGTCGTACAAGAGTTGGCAACCCTGCAGCCAGCCAGTCGAGGTGACTCTGCGGCGGACTAACCTTACTTCAAGACGTGTTTGTGTCCGTGGTGGAGGGAGGAACTGATGGTAGTGGTGGTGGTGGTGGTGGTGGACAGGATTCAGGTAGCGAAGTGAGTGACTGAGTGACTAAGTGAGTGAGCGAGTGGGGGAGAGGACAGGAAAGAATAGAAGAAAAAGGAAAAATAAAACCATCTTATCAAAACACATCAATTTCTCTCCGTCTCCCCCCACGCCCCCTCTTCCCTCTCTCTCTCTCTCTCTCTCTCTCTCTCTCTCTCTCTCTCTCTCTCTCTCTCTCTCTCTCTCTCTCTCTCTCTCTCTCTCCACACACACACACACACACACACACAGCTATGGGCGGCGTCAACAGCTCCACACCTGTCCTGCCCATGCATGCTCACGCCCAGGCTTCCCCAGTCAGCTCATACGCCGCTGCAGCTGCCCTCACTATATAATGAAGTGACTCAAGACACACAGATCCACGTGTTCCGGAGAAAACTGACGTCTGACAAGAGAGAGAGAGAGAGAGAGAGAGAGAGAGAGAGAGAGAGTTAAGGGTGTTTACTAGAAGTGTTAGCTTGCGGCGTCTAACTGTTACAAAGACTGTCTCCATCTTGTTCTGGTCATTCATGCACTATATAAAGCAGAGTTTAATGTAATTGCCTTTCAGCAGTACACCTCTCCATCCACTCTTGTGTTTCTTGTTATTGCAGGCACTAATTATAATGCTATAAAGTACTTATACCTTATTTCAAAGTGTGGTTTGCGCCATTGTTATTGTACCGCAGTATTAGCCCTATTCAGAAACGCTTTGCACTCACATGACGACTATTTCTAAAGGCTCTAATAGAAGATACTCATGTTTTTAATGGTATTTTTATTGTTTTAGTGATGGACTAGCAAGATTTCTAATTGATCACAAGGAGAAATTGTCTTTAAAACCCAGTTAGTTGTCTAAAGGGGACTTGAAAAATTGTCGTGGTGAAAAGGCAAGGCGTTTCTGAATATGGCCATAGGTCACTCACTCACGACCTCTGCTTACGGCCAAATAACCTTCAACCACCATCGTCAAGTGTGGACACCTTCGCGGGCAGAGTCTGCACACTTTACTGAATAATGGCGCGCGCGCGCGCACACACACACACACACACACACACACACACACACACACACACACACACACACACACACACACACACATTCAAATTCAATTGCTTATTGACCACAAAATCACAAAATCTACACGAAATATATGAAATCGACCTACCTGAAAACAATAAGAACTAATGACATACAACTTTAAAAACACTAATTAGGATTTTTATGGTCCATCCAAATAACACAATGCTTTTATAAAATCAGCGTAGTTCCTGAACTTAAAACAAGGAGTCTAAACATACAAATATACTATCTAATACAACTCCAACATGATTCATAAAAGTAAACAACCAAATCATAACCCTCGAAAAGCACCGATAAGGAAAAATGAAATACATAAAATCTAAAACATAAACGAAATTTAAGTCTAAAAAACATACCACATACTTTAGAAATCATAATCCTCTAAAAAAAAAAAACGACAATAAAAAAAAAAGATAAAAATACATAATACATTTTAAAACATACACACTTAAAATCTAAAACATACCAAACACTTAAAAATTTAATAAGAACTAAATAAAACAATAAATGTAGAACACCCAATAAAAGAAAGGAAAACATTACATATCTGAAGCCTGATATTTAGCTGTGTATAGCATGACAGTGTATATTATCTTGGGTACATCAAATTGATCCCGCATGTCCATTAGTTGCCTCCAAGATGTGAATAGATATAGATCACGTATATTATTGGTGAGGGGGCAAGATTCGAGTACATGCAGCTCGGTTTGAACACTCTCACAAGGGCAGAGTCGCTCTTCCACGGGTAGGCGTTCACGCCCTCGCCTGTTCCACCTCCCTGTTTCAATTTATAATTTGTGCCCGCTTAATCTGAATTGGCTGTATGCAATTATGTATAGTTCAGAAATATTCTCGTTAGCCAAATAACACACATCAACCGAAAGATCAGGATTGAGTTGGCGGTAAGTAACCCGCCTCGAGGACGTGTAATAAAAAACGGATCGTTTTAAGAGGTTCAGAGCCCTGCTTCAATATCATTTACGTTGTCTGAGATCAAGCTTCGAATATGCTTACATGTCAGTGTTTGTAACGAGAACCAATTTCACAATATGTGCCCACGGGTCATCCATCATACCTTGACGTTCCTCCCACAGTCGTCGAAAAAAATTTACATTGTTTATTAATCACCAAATATTTAAGCAGGGACAAACCAAGTTCAACATAACAAATATTCGTACATCATGTCATTCGAACGCCAAGCAATTGCTTCACAACCCAGTTGTATGATTTCTAAACAGGTTTCAAATCACCGTTGAACACACACACACAGCCTGCCAAGAAAAGCTCGACCGTGTGGACGTGTCATAACACCTACAGTACGCAACCACCCTCCCCACGCATTATAACTACCATATGCCTAATTAACTACCTTAACTACCCTCCACCAGCTAATTAACCACTTGTGACACCTTCAATGCACGACACACCTTCCTAGTACAGCCTGTCCATCCCGTCACTGTCCCATCACTAATGGGACCATTAATTAACTACCCTTCACTAGCCACTCACTCCCACATGTCACGTCACCCCTTCAGTGCAGTATTATACAGCTTTCTAGTCCCATCACTGTACCATCATGTTCCTTCCCTCCAGTATATTAATAGACTCACCCTTTCACTGAGCAGGTGGAGCTGGTGGACTAGGTGGGGCAAGCGGGGCAGTCACCGTGTTCCCAGGTCTCGTGTCTGGTGATGAAATGGACGTCTGGTCACTGATGGTGATGGTGGTGGTGGTGGTGGGCAGTTGCCAAATAAAAATATTCTACGTCACCAGATCCACCTTGAAAAGTCACTAAAAGGTCGCAAAATCATTGTTGTATATGCTACAAATGTTCCTAGACGAAGTAAGTGGGTTGACTTACACATAGGCTAATCAGTATGACTCTCAGTGACGCAGAGCAAACCTGTCTCGGGAGCCTCGCTGGCCGCCTGCTGTTCCCCATCCTTTCATCACTCGCCTTTTAAATCTAATTGATGATTAATTGATTGATTGATAAGTACATTGTTGTAGCAGTGTATACACCATCGATCTGTTGTCCATTTACCTATGGATGAAACTATCAAATTACCAGCTTATCTATCTATCTATCTACACACAAGCATGTAAATATCTCCACCAGCACCACCAACACCCACACCTACCCACCTTCGCTTCGCCATCATGAACGGGAGTGTGTCAGTTTACACATTACTAATAGTATT
Organism: Portunus trituberculatus; assembly: GCF_017591435.1. Classification (NCBI taxonomy): domain Eukaryota; kingdom Metazoa; phylum Arthropoda; class Malacostraca; order Decapoda; family Portunidae; genus Portunus; species Portunus trituberculatus. The sequence continues at coordinate 28,794,029 of NC_059296.1, read as the reverse complement.
TCCATGCAACTATATTGTGGCATCACATCACCAAAGTTGCTGTGGCGATATGCAACAAATTGTTGACTAATTTCACTTCGCTTGCAAACCAGATATTATTCTGCATCTCTTTTAACTGATATGAAAACAGATCGATACATTATGCATTTTATTATATCAAGAGATATTGTTTTGCCATTAGAAATATATAGGAGTATCATTCACAACACATCGTCATATCAATAGGAATAAAAAATAAATATAAGGAACAAAAACTGCAGTACGTGATAAAACATTGGTCAGAAACTTAAATCAAATATTGCATTGAAAGACTCGCAAAACATCATCTTTGGAAACACGTAACAATACCTTTGTGCTTCACCCCAGAAAACAAAAAACGACACTTTTGTTGTCTATCTTCGAGACACACAAGAAGGAATACGTTCTTGTGATCACTACAGACAGAGCTACGTCTACATCACACCTTGCAATAGGGTGAGAAGAACTCCACTACTATTACTACCCTTAACAACTACTATTTGGTACTAATCTACTGTCATGGCCTGGCAGCAAGACACATCGTGTCATCCACCGCGACGCACAGCTGTTGATGTGTGACTAGCCAGTATGCTCGCTACACTCCCTCACTAAGAAGATGGCGTCTCCTAACAAGGAACGTTATCTTCACTCAATACGTGGTGAATTCCAACATGGAGTGAACACGTTTGTCATTTGGTCCTTAAGGCATAAACGATCATGATAGGTGACAGGAATGATGAGTGATGAGTAGAGGACTCGTGTTCCAAGAGGTTACTTTCCTCTGTTGGTCTACGCTCTCCTCTTTTAAATACAATATACATATGTACACTATATACATTCCTATCACAATGCTATGCACAACTTCTACATACCACGGTTTTCTGCTGGTGTACGAGTACATAAGGCATTGCAAAAAACCTTACCTACTACACATCTACAACTGTGTACAAAATCTACAAATTTATCCCCCAAATCTACAAATGGTCAACTACACCAGTGATGAAGATTCGTGGCCAACCTCTCTCTCTCTCTCTCTCTCTCTCTCTCTCTCTCTCTCTCTCTCTCTCCTTCAGAAGTTCACTGGTACGTTATACAAGAATCACCCTCTTCTTCCTCCTTCTCCTGCTGCTCTTGTTCCTTTGGCTACACCGGCAGTAGCAATCTCGTGGCTGTTGTATGTCTTGCACGCTCACTCCAAACACTTCCCTCACTTCTTTGGTGTTAGTAGTACTGAATCCTGGAACAAGATTTGGAACAATATTGAAATGGCGTCAACAGTAATAAGTCCTGAAAAAAAAATTAACAAGAAAAGTTCAAAACCTTTTAAAATGAGACACGTGGAGATAAAAGTGTAATGTGCAAACCACAATACTCACATCATGGTCACTCAACACTTCATTCTGGGCTTGCTTCGCTGTAGTCATACAGGGAGGAATATAATACCGTCCTGTTCAATGGTGCATGCAGCCGCGCGCTCCTGTCCACCTCAGTGCCTGTTGTCTTGTGGTACACTGGGTGGGTTGGGGAAGCTTGTGTGGATGATATAACGTCGACGCATCTTCAGGAACCCGACAAACATCTGTACACTGAAAATGGATGGTCCCGCATGGAGAGGATCTGGGCGACTCCACGCACTTGTCAACGTCTGAGTGTGGAGAAATACACTCAGAAACACAGATTTAATAGAAGTTAAGGACAGAGATTAAAAAAGAGGGAGTAACGAGAGATTTACACGCATTTCAGGAATAAATATTCAGGAATACGTTAAGGAAAACTACAAAAATTACATCACTAATAAGAAATGCATATGGGAAGATAAAATTATACTTAATCATAAAGAACAACCTATCCGCAAATCGCTGATCTTAGTCATACTCGTGAGACTAAATGCATGTTCATGTATGCCAAGAATAACAAAAGTACCCTTGAATACCATAATAACTTCTTTAGGTTGCTAAATGTAGAGGTGAAGGACTGAGAAGTTTAAGAAGACACACCGTAGAGTGACAGTGACAGTCCAGGCCTCACCTTCACAGTTGAACTTCCTGACGAGTCAGTATGCTGGCCGGCACTGGCAGTAGTATGACTCTCGAGTGTTAATGCACAGGGGCTCACACCCGACATTCTTCTCCCGGCACTCGTCAGTGCCACACAGCTGCACAAACTCATCCTGCCAAAAGGAAGGCATTTGTATCAGTACTGTCAAGTTGTGATCTTTTATTATACTGTATACATTGTAAGAAAACCTGCAACTTTTATATGAAACAATGAAGTTCAGGGCATGAGTTAAGCCTTGCGTACCAGAGTGACAAAAGCAAGACCATCTCCTCACCTCTCCGTTACTGCAGTAGTCATTGAAGCCATCACACATGCGCTGCTTCGGGATACCATTGACACAGCAGTAGGAGAACTGACTGTCTGAGGCACATAAGTCGTTGCTGTTCCGTGCGGGGGTCGTCTGTAGGTATGTCTGCCAGCATTGCATTGTGTGAGTGAGATGCTGGCTTTGTATTTTAACACCACTATTATTCATGACTTAGACTATGCTAAGGTAAATTTAGATGGACTGGATGGTGTTTTAAGAGAGAGAATCCCTAGCAGTAAGTTACAACAATCCTATTGATCATAGCTCTCCGTCTCTCCTTTAAATACAAATAACAGACAAACCACAAAAACTACTCCCACACCCACACTCAAAGGTTCACATTAATGTTGCCTACAATAAGCAAGGTTGCCCAATGTCATTCACCTCTACGTATACTGTGAATCACATTAAATATTTGTCATTATTTTCATCTTAATGTTCTCGAGATTATGTACTGTGAATTAACCCCACCCACACACAAGCCTACCGACTCAATGATAACTTCCAAATTATCGCTCGTGCTTACAAAATGCCAAAACCATTGTTCAGTTTACCGTCCATATCAATTTGGAACACTCTCCCGAACCTGTTATATTGGTCAAGACTGTGAAATTATTGAACCTAGCTTTGCCACATCACCTTGGATACTGCCACCATGCAACACCTCAAAGTACCAACAAACGCACTTACAATTCACTAGAAACACACTGTATAGCTACACCAATACCAATACCAAATCACACACACACACACACACACACACACACACACACACACACACACACACACACACACACACACTTAAAATACCATGTAATATCTTAAAATGCCTCGAAACACACAAAATTCACTAGAAACACCGAATTATACCCAAATCACCCCCACACACCCTAACACATACCTACACCACTTATATCACTCAAAATGAACGCAAACCAGACTCAAAATATTATACATCCCTCAAAATGGTTCCAAAACACACTCAAAACACCCAAATGCTCAAATACACCTCCACACCACACTCAACCCACGCAAAATATACCTAAGAGATCTAAAACACACTGGAAACACACAAAACATACTCACAACACCTTGCAACACTACGGAACACACTTAAAATACCCAAAATATACACTAACACCAACAGTATGCATTATAAAGAATGCTAGGATTAAAAGGGACACTTACCTAAATGTTACACCTTGGTTCCTTCTCCTATTCCGCCTCTATTTCTCATTTCTTCATCATTCTCCTCCTTTGTTTCTCTTTCTTCCTCCTTGTATTGGTTCCATCTACACGTCTGAGCCTAGAAATACATCAAAACGCTAGATATTAGACAAACTATTGAGGAAATGATGGGTGACTTAAATATTGTAGCTTTACTGCTTCTCTTCATCCTCCCTTTCTCCTTCCTTCCTCTTTATCCTCCTTTATTTCTCCTTTCTTCCTCCTGCTACTATTATCTACACACCTGGACGTAGAAACACACGAAATCACGTAGAAATCACCAGATATTAGGCAAAATATTGACGAACTGGGGGTTTGGAAAAGCGGCGCCAGCCTGAGGGTATGGTGACTCACCACCTGGGCTGTGGTCATCACAGAGAACGGGAGCAGGGATGACTCGGCTAAATTACGTAAATAATTTAATTTTAAAAATGAATTTTTGAAAAAACGAAGCCACGGCCGAATGCTTGTTATTTTATGACGTGATAAATACCTAAACCAATTTTCAAATTATCAAAATATCTCCAGCTCAACTAGTTCTTAAAAAATGTCTAAGTTAAGTACGTTAAAAGTACAAAAACATTTTAACCCATAAATCTCTTAAAACGTCCTGTAAAGTCAAGCCATTTTCACTTCGCGAGTATTTTATCACATTTCAGGGAGTCTGAGCTGTCTTTTAGGGCATTCTACAGAGAGTTAGACCGAGAAGCAGAAACGTGAGCAAATAAAATAAAGAAAATAAGAGCTTTATACAACAGCACCAAACACCATTTCAAAGTCCACATATTTCACTCAATAGATTGATTTCACACTTAAAAGAGGACAGACGATTCTTTGATATTATAAAGGCCCACTTATACCTTCAAATAAAAAAACTCAAATTGGAATATGAAAAATTTTGACCGTTTTGGCAACTCATATTTAAGGTGTAAAACACCACTAAACGCCCCATATTGACCCAACACAGGCGCGGAACACACTTCAAACACAACGAACTATTTATAGAAAGCATAAAAACACCATGGAAGCGTAATATTCGCGTTAGCAAATAATATGAAAAAAAGTAGTTTGACCCCGCAGGCTGCCGTTGGTGGGACAGGGTCGGCGCTCGGGTGTCGGGGAAAGACAGGGCCGGAGGCAACGGCCGTGGCGGGCTCCATTTGTTGCCTTTATCATGTCACCACAACAAAATTACGCCATATCGGAAATATATGACCATGGATATGAAATGGTACACCAGTGGGTGCATTCTGGGACATGCTTGGCTTACGGTAAGTTAAAAGAAAGAAAATAACAGCTGGTAATAATGACTTGCTTCATAACTGCTCGTTATATCTAACACCTTTTCAATATTTAGGCACTGTTTTCACTCTCACATGTAAAGGACACCTACAACTAACTGAATGACCTTAAAAGTACCTTAAATAAGTGATCTTGAGGCAGTGTGCATGGAGTGGTGAAGGTTTGCACTGCTTCCCAAGGTGCTTGCTTCTTGCTGTTAAACACTGCGGGAATATAGCAACACTGCACTTGTGTGTGTGTGTGTGTTTGGGTATATTTAGGTAGGTTCTGGAGATGTTTGGGGGTGTTTAAGAGTTTTTGAGATATATAAGTGTGTGCGTGTGTGTGTGTGTGTGTGTGTGTAGCAAGACTGTACAGTACAGCCCACCACCACTGTTACCACCATCACCATTACCAGACCACTACTGGCGCTTCAAGCCAGGGCTGCCAGATTTTTTTCACGAAATTATCGTACCTAAGCTTGAAAATTATTTTCTCCCCGAAATTGTCGTACCAATTTTTGGGAATTATGGACAAAATTATCGTACAAATACACCAAAATTAATGAATAATTTGCAGTTTAAAGCTTATACTATATGAGAGGTTTAATAAATTATCTAATATAATCAATTGAAACTTTATTAAATAGGCATAATATCATGTTAAATCTCTTATTAATGAGACACAATACTTTTGCAAATACCACATGTCGTTTTATTCTTTATTGTGACATCTTTCTCTTCGTTATCGTGTCCAGTTATGGTTATTTGATAAAGCAGGAAATATTTAATAGTATCTAGTTGTACAGCGAGTGTCTGCTGCTCCTACGGAACGAGAATCAAGGTGTCTAAAAGGCGGACTATAGTATTTCTCTCATTCTCTAATTCTACCACCTGTTATACGAGTATTTCTAACAATAAACCAGGGTGAAAGGATACTAAGTAGAGGAATATAGATATTTTTCTATAAACATACACTTCTAACTTGTTAATTATATAGGAATTCATTGACTTATCTATCTGCCTACCTATCCATCTATCTGTTTGTTTATCCAACTATCCATTTACATATCTTTCAACCCATCAAATTAACCGCTTATCCATCTATCTTCACACAAGCATATAAATACCACCAACACCACCACTACAACCACTGCCAGTACCTGCTCCTGCCCACCTTCGCCCTCATGAACGGGAATTCGGATTTGGTTTTTTGGTTTTAGTTTATGAATGACGAGTTTTTGTATGATTTAAATATACGAAAATTAGAAAGATGTCAGATGAAATAACCATAAATTCTGTTAGCTTCCAATTCAAAACAATTTTCATTACTGCCTTTTCCTGAGTAGCTTTCAAATGACCAATACTTAAATACCAATACTGAATTTGTGCACAGGAACAAAGCACAACATTTGCAACATTAAAACATCCCCAAATAAAACACTCACAGAGAAATGCCTGGGTATTAACATTTCACTTTGCATTGTTGTAGCTTGACAATTTAGTGACATTCAACTGGTAACATGAAAAAGATCAGTAAATAAAATGTTAAGAGAAATTATGTGGTCTTATCATGTTCCTTTGTATTAGTAGACTTTGATCATTCAGAAACACGTGTCTTGAACCAGGAAGACAGTTGATGGCTGCACTACACAACAGAATTAGTAACTAGTACGCATAGAAGGACTAGCTCTTGTTCTTTCTCACACACACACACACACACACACACACACACACAACGCTGGCTTCACAAGCCAGAGGACCGGGGTTTAATTCCCCGGCCGGGTGGAGATATTTGGGTGAGTCTCCTTTCACGTGTAGCCCCTGTTCACCTAGCAGTGAGTAGGTACGGGATGTAAATCGAGGAGTTGTGACCTTGTTGTCCCGGTGTGTGGTGTGTGCCTGGTCTCAGACCTATCCCAAGATCGGAAATAATGAGCTCTGAGCTCGTTCCGTAGGGTAACGTCTGGCTGTCTCGTCAGAGACTGCAGCAGATCAAACAGTGAATTACACACACACACACACACACACACACACACACACACACACACACACACACACATGTAAGGAGGTTCACATGCTTGGAGTGAGAATTTATAATGAGTGCTGGTATACAATGCAAGTTTTACTCCTGTATGTATGTCTGTGTGTGTGTGTGTGTGTGTGTGTGTGTGTGTGTGTGTGTGTGTGTGTGTGTGTGTGTGTGTGTGTGTGTGACAGTTCAGAAAGCATCAATCACTCTGACATACACACACTGCAAAATGAAGCAGACAAAATCATTAATAAAAGTGAGAAAAACATTTATTATCACGTTTCTTTCCTCTATCACTCACTTTTCACATCTTTCACGCACTCACCTCATAATCACCCACAAACAACACCTATTCAGTAACAAGTATGGCCCAAAACTCACTGCATAGTTAGAAATACATGAATAAATCTCTATTAACTCTTTACAGTGACATAACAAGGCCCATATTTTGCAACACTTAACTTTCTCACCACAACTATTTTCAAACACCACAGAGATGAGAGGTCACATTCTCAAGAACGTTTTTCTGTCCACAATGCAGAAATGATGCTTAACCCTTCAGTACCAGACATGTTAATTCTGGTGACTATTTATTGACTTAAAACAGCTTCAGAAACTCATGTGAGGGATTAAAATAGTGAAGACTGAGGCCATTAGTCTTCTGGCCTTCATAGAGTCTTCTTAATGTCAATGAAATGGTCTAATCATACACAAAACTCAAGGTAAAAATATGTCCCAGTACTGAAGGGGGTTAAACTATCACTAGAACCCAGAAAACACTCTTGAGAACCTTTACATCTTCCACTACAGCCTGATAGAAGTTAATACGCTGAAATGTTCAATGTGGTTACTTTTGTTCAGTTGGTTGTGGTGAGGTTTACAAAATACTACACACTAATTCAAGGGAGGGACACAGGATGAGGGAGTTTGGTCTTGTGCTGTAACTTCTCATGAGCATTCTGCCCTCAGCATTCTATTGGTACTGCTGCTGAAGTGTCTGTGTGTGTGTATGTATGTGTTTACTTATATTTCTATACTAGTGAGTCAAGGTTTATGTGTCTGTGTGTGTCTGTGTGTCTGTGTGTGTGAACAGGGGCTGCCTAGTTACTAATTTGTATGTTGTCTGTATTTTCGTAGTTAAGTCAAGCTTCTTACTTATGATTCCTATGTATGTGTGTGTGTATGTATGTGTGTTTGTTTCTACACTAGCGAGGTAAGGTTTGTGTGTGTGTTGCCTAGTTACCTATTTGTATATTTATCTGTATTTTCATAGTTGAGTCAAGTTTCTTATTTATGTTTAGTGTGTTTGTATGTATGTGTGAAGGGGAGGGACAAGTACAACACATTCTGGAAGCCACCAAGTCAAGGCTAAAAAGAACCACGTCTGAGAACAAATCCCTGACAGACAAACATATGCACTACAGCGAGGGATTTGTCTCAAACCACTAACTGATTGTTCTACACGCGAATTATTGTTCTCATACACCTTATACACAGTCCTGGGGTTTTGGTGTGCAGAGGAGACATACAAAACTATACCTACAGGCGACACAGGGATCACTTGCCACACAAACTAACCCAGGTATTAGTAAGGAAAGGAGGAGGAGTCACTATTCTATGACGCAAGCTACTCTCCGGACGAAATGCGATCTTTAGTTAAATAAAATCCATTCACTTCTCTCTCTCTCTCTCTCTCTCTCTCTCTCTCTCTCTCTCTCTCTCTCTCTCTCTCTCTCTCTCTCTCTCTCTGTGATATACATTATTGCATTGGTTCCATTGGTGGTAATGTTTCGTGCTGCTATGAAAAGGTTAACATCATTCAGGACGAGCACTCTTATGGCTAGGTGAGTATCACAGCCACTAGGTGAATAAAGATTGAAAGAGAAATGGAGAGAAGTGGAGGGAGAGGGTTTCTTAACAACAGACTGAGGGAAGAGAAGGAGGAGGAGGAGGAGGAGCAATGGAGAATAGTGATACTTCGAGTGAAAACACGTGTTGTTGTTGTTTTGCTGTTTTGAATGATGGAAGGTGAGCAGTGACCCACGGGAACAGTCAATGCTTGATGTGTTTGTTTGTTGAGCCCTGACTTGTACTGACCCTGTCCCAGTAAGAGGCACCGCAGGGCTACAAGGAACGTTGTTCATCTTTAGGACTTTATAGAGCAGAAATGAGCCTAATAATCACAGCGTAGGGATGTGTACTGCAGGACACCAGCCTTCATTGGATCTGCACCCTCAAACGTCACTTTCCCTTACACTCACACATTAAGAATTACATTTGTATGCGAATTAAGTTAACATTATGGATCATAACGCTGTGGGCCGCCCTCGTGGCGGCCACAGCTAAGGATGTGAGGACCGGCACACGGCAGAGTGTGCCGGTAATGGACAGGAGCTGCTGGCCTGGTCCAGCAGCTTCCTGAAGGAAGCACTGGAGGATGCCCAGCAGGGCTACCTCAGGCTGAGTGAGAAACACTCAGACGTCCTGAGGGAGAACCTGCAGGTCCTGGGCGACCTCCAGGTGCTGCGGCAGGAGCGCGCTGCTCTACAACAGGAGCGCGCGCTCCTGCACGACGAGCAGGCGACTCTGCTTGCCAAGCACGAGGACCTGCACCAGGAGCACGTGGCCCTGCTTCACCAGCACGAGGCCCTGCTTCAGGTGCACGAGACCCTGCAGAGGCAGCATGAGACCCTGCAGACGGACCACGCTGGTCTTGCAAAGGACCAGCGTGACCTTGGGGCTGCCCACGGCAGCCTCAAGAGGAGCTTCCGGGACGTGCAACAAGAGCTGCACGGTCTCCGGGAGCAGCACAATAGCCTGAGGCAGGACCACCTCCGGCTGCAGGACGTCAAGGAGAGCCTGCTTGATGATGTGGATGAGATGGCCGCCATTAACCATCAAATGGCCGAGCGCATCAATAACATCATGGAAGAATGGCAAAGAACAGAAGAGGAGAAGAAACACCATGCCCAGTCTCTTCTGTTGAGGGCAGACCAGGAGAAGAAATGGGCCTTAACAGAGGCCCAAGAAAAGTACGATATGCTCATGAAGGAAAAGAAAGCAGTGGAAGACGAACTAACTTATACAAAGAAGGAATATGAACAAGCCCAAGAAGAAAAGGAAAGGTTGATGAAGGACATGGCAGAAATGGCGGTGAAAGAACAGCAAATTGCCAACTCCGCCAGGACTGCAGTAGACGAATGGCATGCGACCAAAGAGACAATGATGCAGCATGTTGAGTCTCTACAAGCCAAGGTCGACAGAGAGAAAAACAAGATTACATCAGAAGCCCCGCTAAGGTACAAAGAAATTGAGGAGGAAAGGAAAGCGATGAAAGACGAACTCTCTCTTCTGAAGAAAGCTTACCAAGAGGCACAAGAGGAGAAAGTTGAAATTCGTCAATATCACGAGCGAGCCGTGTACGTGGCTGCGCTAACTATTGACAGGCTGCAAAAAGGATGCGCCACGATCTCCGAGGAACACGGTCAAGGAAAAGCAACAGATGATGAAAGAACAAAGGAAGAATGGCAAGTGGCACAGCTGATGCAAGAAGCGGAACACAAGGAACGGCTGAGCACGATTGACATAGTAACTGAGTTCGAGTCTCAAGACACCTCAGAGAACCGTTACCAGGGATATGAAGTCTTCTATCAGTCAGAACACTTGGTCCCTGAAGAACAAGAAAAAGAGTCTCGGGAAAATAGCGAACATGCCAGTGAACACGCACAAAGGCTGGCAAATGCGGTGAATGAGCAGATATTCAAACATGAAAGACAACTGCTGGGATTTGAAAAGAACGACACCAAGGAAGGAGACGAGACACAGGAAAGCAAACTAGAAAGAAAAATCGCAGACCAGGAATATCGGGAAAGTAGCGAACAAGCCAGTGAACACGCACAAAGGCTGGCAAATGCAGTGAATGAGCAGATATTGAAACATGAAAGATTACTGCTGGGATTAGAGAAGAAATACACCAAAGAAGTAGACGAGACACAGGAAAGCAAACCAGAAAGAAAATTCGCAGACCAGGAATATCAGGAAAGTAGCGAACAAGCCAGTGAACACGCACAAAGGCTGGCAAATGCAGTGAATGAGCAGATATTGAAACATGAAAGACTACTGCTGGGATTTGAAAAGAACGACACCAAGGAAGGAGACGAGACACAGGAAAAGAAACACCAAAGAAGAATCTGGGAACGGAATGAGTTATGAATCGCCTGAGAGGCAAAAAAAAAAAAAAAAAAAAAAAAAAAAAACTTTTGTTAGGACATGGAGGTCGCTGTTTTGTTTACCAGGACAAGGAGGTCAAGATTTATATGATATGATTTGGAGGTCGCTGTTTTGTTTGTGAGGACAAAGAGGTCAAGATTTATATGTTATGATTTGGAGGTCGCTGTTTTGTTTACGAGGACAAGGAGGTCAAGATTTATATGTTATGATTTGGAGGTCGCTGTTTTGTTTGTGAAGACAAGGAGGTCAAGATTTATATGTTATGATTTGGAGGTCGCTGTTTTGTTTGTGAGGACAAGGAGGTCAAGATTTATATGTTATGATTTGGAGGTCGCTGTTTTGTTTACGAGGACAAGGAGGTCAAGATTTATATGTTATGATTTGGAGGTCGCTGTTTTGTTTGTGAAGACAAGGAGGTCAAGATTTATATGTTATGATTTGGAGGTCGCTGTTTTGTTTGTGAGGACAAGGAGGTCAAGATTTATATGTTATGATTTGGAGGTCGCTGTTTTGTTTGTGAGGACAAGGAGGTCAAGATTTATATGTTATGATTTGGAGGTCGCTGTTTTGTTTCTCTTTACTCTTAATAACACTGTATACAACCAATGTTTCAATATCCGTACACATATCAGGAGCGATGAGTTTCTTTCCTTCATCAAAACTTCTCGTCTGCTCTTCACATTTTCGTAATAAAACGAAGTAAGAAAGATAAGTTGCACACACACACACACACACACACACACACACACACACACACACACACACACACACACACACACACACACACACACACACACACACACACACACACACACACACACACACACACACACACACACACACACACACACACACACACACACACACACACACACACACACTTGTGATATGCTAACTAGTATGTCTTCCAGGTGGTAGTGAGACTTTTATGCGATTTTCAGTTAAATTGAATGAACTAATTTCTCAGAAAAACTATTATTGCTTTACACAAGACAATTTGGCATCGATCAGCTGGGGAAGAAACAGATGCATCCTTCGCATTGAATTGAGTTGTGTTCCTTGTTGTTTATTCATTGGTGTGTTCTGCATGTGAATAATTTGGTATTTGCTGGAATTCAGTTTTTTTTTTTTTTTTCCTGGAACATAACAACGTCCAATCTAAAATTAAGATTTTTGGTGATGACCTTAAAATCCACTGAAATGAGCGCAAATCTCCCTCATTATCCATATTGATTGATGTTAACACCCCCCAACATAACATTAATGGAGCGGTACCTACAGCTAATCATGGATCGAGGCTTACGCTAAATTCAATTCTAAATTTTTCGCTTTGCGCTTTCAATATGACAACATTAACTGGAATCTGTTTGGTCCCTACTCAGATTATTATATTAACATGATAATTAAGTTTGTAACCTCCCGTGCTCCCGGTGTCTTGAAATTCTGAATTTGTATTCAGTTAAAAGGAATACTTCTACAATCTGACCTCATACAATGTTGGCAAATATTTCCACTGAACCACTATACATTTATTTCAGCTTCCACCAAACCCTATAACACAAGACCATAGATCTAAGGAGCGCACAACACACTACTATTGGTTGTAGGTCTCGCTTCTTTAAATAAGACATACAGAGCTGAACAATTATTACCTTCCTGAAAGTTTTGTTTACTAGGCCTACTGCACATACCCATCAATATAGAATATACCTTTTTTCCCTATAGTGTGTACCCAAATAACTTCCTTAAGACACATTATCATACAGCGCTGAGCTATTTTTAACCCTTGCCAACATATCTTTCGTAGGGTTAAACTGTACACATGAATTTTGTTCTTTGATGCATTCAGCAGCCAACAATGCCCCATTCACTGTTTCTGTATTTAAGCTGCATCTGATTTTCGTTTTATATAGATTTACTTTACTGAAAACCCTTTTGTTAGCCTATGTTAACGTAATTTAACACGTCCACAGCGTTGAGATTGAGGAGGCACAGCGTTGAGAACGTGACACGAGTAGGCCTGTCCTTGCTGCCAGAAATAATATTTTCTTTAAGAACAACAACAACAACAACAACAACAGAGAACACAACCTCTGGCCAGGGATAATAGCTCTATCAATAATTTAATGTACAGGTTATATATATGTATAAAACACTTATTTAGCGTAACCAACGTAAGTAAACTAACTATCGGATATAAAAAGAATATATAGTCTATATATATATATATATATATATATATATATATATATATATATATATATATATATATATATATATATATATATATATATATTATAAATATGACAATAAAATAAATTAGTAATAACTCACGTATTCCTCTACATCCACTCGTTTCAGCTGGTGAAGTGGGTCTGAAGTTCTGAACCAGTGTCCAGTGATGCGGCTGTTTCCACTCACGAAAAACAATTTATTTCAAGGTGTGTGTCCGAATCTTTCAAACACCACGAACGTCAGTAATTCATCCTTATTTACTGATTACACAAAGCTGCCTTTTCTTCTATCATTCAGTTCCACAATTCTTCATCTTTTGGTTTTGCACTTCGCTTCCGGTCACAGTACCCAACGCTCCGGGACTCCGGGTGACCGTTGACACCACCACTACTTCACCACCCCACCACCCCATCACCCCACCACCCCAGACAGCTGAGACAAAAGACGTAACAACACACTCATGCATACAACTTATGTACGCCTCTATCACACCAGCCGTAAGTGCTGTTTGCCCGTCACATTCACGCTCCTCTTTACACTCTTCGTGCTCAATGCCCCAATCGCAGAGGCGAATATAGGGTTCAAAGATTCTATATACTATTTAACAAGTAAAAAAAAATAAATAAATAAAAAAAAAACATTTTCATGTTGAATTTAAACGAATTATTACATTTATGGAAAAATAAACTACTGACACTACAGACGGCCCCACAAGCGTAGAATTATCGTACAAAGCGTACGATAGTGAGGAAGGGTATCGTACATCGTTTGATCTTGATCTTGATCTTGATACTACAGGCGACTCTGGATCACTCCTGAGCCGGGCCTTTGGATCGGCAGCTCCTGTAGACGACAAAAGAAAGGCACACAGAAAAAAAAAGAAGAAAAAAGAAACAGGGTTCTTTGCTCTAACCGTCTGGTACGCCACATTCTCTCCAGAAACTCCTTCACCGCCTCAATCATCCTTTCATTCGTTTCTCTACTCAGCCCCAGCAGCACCACCATCCACTCCCTCCCCGTCTTTTCCACTCTTTCGTTCCTATTATGCCCTAACTCAGTCAATACCACTTGCATCATCTCATACCTTTCTCTGGCATACTTCACACACTCCAGCATCACATGCTCCACCGTCTCGTCCTCTCCCGAGTCGCACATCTGGCACACATTGCTGCGGGACTCAGACCACCTGTAACTCCTTGCATTCACATCCATACACTGTGCCCTAGCTCTGAAGAGATCACGGTCACCACCCAGGCTTCCATCGTACCACCTCTCATACATCGGGGCCTCTTTCACCTTGTACCATTCCAGAGTAGTCTTTCGTTCCATCCCATTCCTACACTCATTCAGTCCCATACTCTTCACATCTCTGTCTATCTCACTCTTCCACTTCCTCGCATCCCATTCTGTTCCCACTCTGCCTCCTCTTGTCACGACCCATTCCAGCTCATTCTGATTCACCCCAGCCATTCTCACTGCCCACCCAACCTGTAGACCATTCCTCTCTGTCATTCTCATACACCTTTTCCTCCATTTGCTTCCACTTTCACTCCACAGATACACCTTCCTTGCTATTCTTGTATCATCCATTCTCTCAAGCCTAACCTTGTACCTAAGTGTCGCTTTTATAAGTCTTTCCCATATCCCCTCTTAAGGCTTCTACTGCCGTGTACCCCGGTGCATTCAGTGCCAGCCTAGCTACTCTACACTGCCCCACTTCTAACTTGTCAATTTCACTCTCGTTCCATGCAATCACATCCATACCATACATTATACTGGGGACAGCCACACTCTTCCACACTTCTCTCAGCACGTCATACTTACTTGCTTTCATCCTTGCCGCGCTTCCTAAACGACCCATCCACTGGTTCACCAAGCTTATTTTTTCATTCTTTGACTTTTCACACCCATTCGGACTCATCCACATCCCTAAGTACTTGTATTCTTGTGCCTGCCTCAACTCATTCTCTCCCAGCCTCCATGCTGCATTACATTCATCCTCTGACCTATTCACAATCATCACCTTACTCTTCTCACTACTAAACCTAACTCCAAAATCTCTTCCATACCCATCAACCACATCCAGCAGACTTTGAAGCTCCTCTGCTGACTCACTCATAACCAATACGTCATCTGCATAAAGAAGCACACCTATCTTATCATTCCCCACACTTACTCCTGCATTCATCCTTCTCATTCTGGCTGCTAACTCCTCTGTGTACAGGCTGAAAAGGGTTGGTGACAAAATACATCCTTGCCTAACTCCTCTCTCACTCCTCACCCAGTCTGTTTCTATATCTCCTAAACTGTACTTAGCTCTGGTATCAACATACATGCTACGCACTATGTTGACTATCTTGGCACTCAACCCAATCTTTTCTAGGACTCTATTCACCCTATCATAAGCTTTCTCTATATCCAGGAAACCCAAATACAATTTACCTCCATCCCTCTTTTTTTCTCAATCATTTCATTCACCACAAACATGTTATCCTCAGCTCTCCTGTCCGCACGGAAACCATTCTGCTCCTCACCTAATACTCCAGATCTTTCAATCCACTTACACAATCTGGCATTCAACACCGCACTGAACACTTTGCCTACTGTATTGACTAACGCGATCGGCCTGTAGTTTTTCAACTCATTCTTACTCTTGTGTCCGCCCTTATGCAGCAGAGTCACCCTGCACTCATTCCACATTCTTGGCACTCTCTCCTCCTCCCACACCTGGTTAAAAAGTTCAGTCATCCTGTCAATCACAACATCACCTCCATTCTTATACAGCTCATATGGTATTTCATCCGGCCTTGCTGCCTTCCCATTCTTCTGTTTTTCCACACACTTCTCCACCTCCTCCCTGCTGATCCTTTCATCCAGTTCATCTGCATTCCTTCTCTCCAGTGTCACACATCCTTCTCTCACACCAAACACCTCACCTACACCACCCACTTCTTCCCAGAACTGTCTGATTGCCTCTCTCATTCCTTCCTTCTCTGTTACAACTTCACCATTCACCTTCAAACTCTCCACTCCAACACTGTCTGCCATATTCTCACCTCACAAGAACTTGTACCATTCACGGCCACCTTCCATGCCTTTCTCTCTTAAAGATTTAATCACTCCTTTCACACTTTACTTTGGCCTTCACTATCATTCGCTTTGTCATTCTCTGCTGCTTTACATACATTTCCCATGCATTCTGGTACTTATTCTCTGCCTCATCACTTTCATGCCTCTTTTTCCTCAGCCACCTACATTGACTACTCCTTCTCTTTCGCTCCTTTCTAGCCTCTCTGATTTCATCATTCCACCATTGTTTACGTACTTTCTTTCTTCTGCCTACTCTCACATACCCTATCTTGCTCTCTGCAACACTCCGCACATCCTCTACCAATCTCTCATTCAGGTGTTCCACATCATGCACACCTCCATCATCCCAGCTTCTTGCACTCAGGTCCACCTGGAAGTTTTCCCACCCTACATCTCTCAGTCTCCACTTTCTCTTCTTACTCGCCACTTTCACTTCTTTCCTACCATGCAACAGGCACTCCACAACCAGCATATTGTGATCAGACACAATATCCACCATACCATCCTCATCTATCCACACGTGTGACACAATTTCAAGCATTCTTCCATTCACCAACACATAGTCTATCGCTAACTCCTGCTCCCTTGCACTCCAGGTCACACGTCCCTCAGCCAAAGTTACATTCAGATTCTCTAACTCCATTTCATCCACAAAATCCCCAAGCATCTCACCATTCCTGTTCACACGTTCTCCCAGAATTCCTACATGTGCATTCATATCACCCATCACCAGCACTCTCTCCCCTCCATGTTCTCTCACAACTCTCTTCAGTATGTCATACTTCCTCCTGTTCTCCTCTCAGCTCTTTCACCCATGACAGTCATGTATTTGAAGCAAAATTGTCGTACAAACACGATGATTATCGTACGAATGGCAGCCCTGCTTCAAGCCTTCAACCAGTAGCAGAAGGTGTGTATGTGAAGGGAATACGTGTCTAAAGTACTATAAATGTCTATGATAACAATCTATTACTAATGAGATGCTGTACTTATACAAATATCACATTTCGATTTTTTTTGTTATTGTGACATCTTTGTTTTCGTCATCGTGTCCAGCTTTGGTTATTTGTCAAAGCAGCAAGTATTAAATTGTATCTTGTTGTGCAGCCATGCCACATGTCAGTGTCAGACTAGACGATGTACGCGGGATGAAGCGATGGATTCTCGTCCTTATGGAAAGCTCGCACATGCACCATATACTCCCACATGTTATATCAGAGCGGTCCATAAGGACGAGAGTCCATCACTTGTTCCCGCGTACATTGTCCTGTCTGACAATGCGTTCAGGTATTAGACATGTCAGGGATACGAAAACTTCACCGGCCAGTTGGTTTCCTGACTTGAAAGTTATTGGGAGCTCGGCTGTCGTGCTTCAAGGTAAGAACAGTGCTTGAGTTACCTATTGTTATCAGAATAATTAGAATTTCACATGCTACTACTACTGCTACTACTACTACTACTACTACTACTACTACTACTACTACTACTACTACTACTACTACGAAGGATGGAGTTGCTTTGCCACAGTGTTCCTCTGCTGGACGACACCTGTGTGCCTATCACACATGACGAACTCCTCTCGGCAGTCAAGTTGGGCAAGTCAACAGCTCCTGGCAAGGATGGCATCACCTATGATATCCTCAATGCTCTCCTGGAGGTAAAGGTAGACAACCCTATCTTGGATTTATTTAACATGTCTTTCACTGCAGGCAAGCTTCCCCGCTCTTGGAAAACAGCCATCGTCATCCCAATACCCAAAGGTGATGGCACTTTTCGCCCTATTTCTCTCACCAGCTGTCTGTGTAAGATGATGGAACGGGTAATATTGAACAGGCTTATATACAAGGTGGGCCATGTACTCTCTGGCAATGTACATGGCTTCCTAAAAGGTCACTCTACAAGTCATTGTTTTGTTGAGTGTCTTATAAATAAGGATGCTACCTGCAGAGCTTTCATTGATCTCAAGGGTACCTTTGACAGGGCCAACAAAGATGTTATTATGGAGGAACTCATTCTCAAAGGTGTCAAAGGTAGATTATTAGGATGGATCAAGGACTATTTGTACAATAGAACAGCACAGGTTTGGTTTCAAGGTGCAGTCTCTTCTGAGGAAGTTTTTGAGCTTGGAACACCACAGGGTGGAGTGCTTAGTCCAATGCTTTTCAATGTTTTAATGGACAAAATTGCGTGCTGTTCCTTTCCACAGGGCACCCAGGTCCTCATCTATGCTGATGACATACTCCTCCAATGCCCCACACCCAGGATTCTCCAGGTTGCTTTGTCACAACTGGCAGTGTTGTGTCCAAATGGGACTAGTGATTAATGAATGTAAAACAAAATTTCAAGCTAAAGGGAAGGTCTCTCGGCTGCCCACTCTAAATAACATCCCCATCCCTAGAGTTCATATACACAAGTACCTGGGTGTTCAGATGAGTTTTAGGAAGTCTCTTCAAGCCGTCCACTATGTTCGAGACCTCTGTCTGCCACGGCTAGCACCACTTCGGCTGCTAGCCAACAGGGGCCTGGGGGCGGGCATTCCAGTCCTAAGAATGTTCTATATATCTGTCATACGATCCCTTATTGATTATGCCGTCCCTGTTTTAATACAGTTTAGTGCCACTCAACTCCGTCCCCTGGAGCTTGTACAGAATGAAGCCATGCGGATAATCTTGGGATGCCCCAGGACTGCACGGATTGAAGTCCTCAGAGGTGAACTGCACCTGCCGAGTATTATGTGTAGGGTACAGGAAATTACTTGTTGCACAATTAGTCGGATGCTATGCACGGGCTCTGACTCTCTAAAGGGATCACTGACCCCCCCTGTATCATGATCCTCGCACTCCTACAACACCATACCTCAGGAAGATCTTGGGAGTACTGACAAGTGTAGGTGTAGTCGAGGCTTATATTAACGTTGGTATGTCACCGCTGCAACCCGCCTGGAACCCTCACCGTGTCAGTGTTGATATTCACTCACTGCATCAGCCCAAGAGGGACTGGCTCCCTCATGTACTGCAAGACATGTTCATGACTAAATTGTCCAAGTACCCACACGTTGAGGCTATTCATGTTTATTGTGATGGGTCAGTCAATGGCAACAGGTCTGGATGTGGGCTGTTCATCCGTGACTACATCTCTGCCAGTCTCTACACTGACACTGAGGTTTCCAGGCGGCTCCCTGCACCCATGTCTTCCACTAGAGCAGAACTGTATGCTGTTCTGGAGGCGCTCCACATTGTGGCGCCTCTCCATAAGAATGTATATTTCTTTATTGACAGTCAGGCTGCATTCAATCCACCTCCCCCATGGACTGTGACCTAGTTAATAAGTGTCTTGATCTCATCCACGCCCTTGAAGGTGCTGGTGCCACGGTCCATTTCATCTGGATACCCTCTCATGTGGGTATCCCGCTAAATGAAAAAGCAGACCACCTTGCTCAGTGTGCCCTACAAGATGACACAGTGAACCCTGGCACTGAGCACACTCTGAGTTATGTTAAGAGTAGCATTAAGGACTTTGTACAAAGTAGCATTAGTGATCAGTTGGAGCTTTGTTGCCATAGGGGCAGTAGCACTAGTCTTCACTATGCACGTGTCTCCCAGAGCTGTGCTTACACCTACGGGAGACATACTGCATCACATGACAGGGTGGCAATGAGGCTCAGATTAGGCTACAAATACTTTTGGGAAGTCAGTGCTTCTCCTGGTGTGTGCTGTGTGCTGTGTGCTGCGTGCTGCACCAAGGGAACACACTCTGCGTCACTATATCATGGAATGTCCTCTCATTGCTAAATTTAGGCCACAAGGTCAGCATGACTTGTACAGTCTCATTGACCATCTCCTAGACTCTGCCACCCTCAAGGAAATACTCAGGGAATATCCTCAGTTTGTTCCCAGACTGTAGGATGTCTTAGGCAATAAGGTGTGCAATATGTGTATTTATTTATTGAAATACTTGTATTCTTGCTGTGTATACTGTCCAGAGTTATTTTTGTGATACTTTAACCTTAATTAAGTCCTTGCCCAGGGGGTGGGTGGCAAGGCCCATCCTCCTCCTTTGTTGTAATTATTTATTAATTCAGCAATAAATGTATCAATCAATCAATCAATCAGGTGTGAGTTACGTGATGGCACGCACAGGAACTCGTCCTTACACGCATAAAACACAATTCACTTGCTTCTTCACTCGTCCTTTGCACGTTTTAAGGAAAAAGTTTGTTTTAAAATTTGTGGAGGTGCCACGCCTGTTAGCGACTCGCTCCTGACACTGGTAGGGGTGGTGGTGGTGGTGGTGTTGGTGTACGGTAATTTAAGCCAGCAACGTTTTGTCCCCGGTTATTTATCACCGAGAATGGTCACACGGTGGAAAGCTCTGAGTGAACTATAGTTTCGGTGTATGTTATAAACGGCGCGAGAACCGAGTCGAATCCTCTTGATTTTTGTGTATCCCCGATCCAAAGGCTACACTAAGAGTGCTCATCAGTTCTGATTTCAAAAGTAAACATACAATATCAACACTCAGAAGGAGAGAGTTCTGTGCAGAAGTCCAACCAGCTTCACCGCATCTAGCCTGCCTATCGCACCTTTGGGACCATGGATCCTGACGTTGTAGCATATGTGATGCTGGACTATTTGAACAGGAAGCAGCAGGAGAAGAGGAGGAGGCGTGTATGGAGCCGTGATTGGTTGAAGAAAAGGAGAGAAGAGAGTGTAGCCTTCAGACTTGTGAGGGAGCTTGAGGCTGAAGACCCAGACACACTAAAAGACAGTGGACACGTCTTGACCAACACCAATTTCAGGAACTGTTAGCCCAGCTTAGTAAGAGTTATTCTGATGTGTTATTTATTTATTTTTATATTTACACCATAAACTCTTGTAAACTAACCTACCCACCTGAATGCCCTTCTCCTCTGAGGGATAGTAAAACATTAATCTATCCTATCCCTTACCATGGCGAGAAGCTGCCATCCTTCATAGATTCCAATAGGAAATAGTTGAGTATTTCAAAAGTAAAAAATTCTTAGGGAAATTGAGAGATGAAGAATCTCACTCAAGATAGATATTAAGTCCAACTCAGCACTCGTCTTAGGAAGTAATTCTGCTAACATTTTGCAAGTACTTGCACAAGAATTGGCTTTTCTTATTTATTTCAACTGATAGACATTTACATTGTTTATTCACTGGTAACCATGAGAATCCTTTGTAACCTAACCTAATGTAACTGAACTCAAACTACCATAATGTTAGCTTAGATTTGGTTTGGTTAGAGTTGTATAGGTGAGGTTAGGCACTGGTCACAAATTGCAAAGATACTATTCTTTCTGGGAGGAAAAAGAATTACAATGGAATTTAGAATTTACACAAGAAATAAGAACATTATGAATATAAGGTGACTACAAAAGGCCAGTTGGCCTACACAAGGTAGCTCCTATGGACCTGAAAACACCTATTACCACCTACCATTGCTGACCATAAAATTATCCAACCTGTTCTTGAAGCAAAAAATGGAATATACCATCATGTAGAGGGAAAAATACTGTATCAGGAGAATTAATTTCTTGGAAGAGTGTTCAACCAGTCCTAATATTTCTCTTGACCAAAGTTTTTAGAGGCCAGTCATGGATATTAGTGTGCAACCTGGCACCATGATAGATTCTGTTAGAATGGATTCCATTAAACTGAATTGATGAAATAAGTTTGGCATTGTTTGGAGTCTTTCTGCCACTGAATCTGTTCATTGACATTACTGATGCCAAATGGAAATGGTCTCTGTTGAAAGACTACTGTGAACTGGGCTTAACCTAACTTGCTGTAGATACCAAAGTCTTAGTAGGTACTTATTATTGTCATGAAGTTAAGTAACATGCTATAGCAGAGATTTTTGCATTGAAGTGTCGTGTTCTTATTGAATATGCATAATAGATTGATGTAATGACTTATTATTGTATTATTTATTATAGAGAAAGAACATATGTGCTAGTTGAGAATGACGTTACATACTCAAGATAACTTTTTTTTTTACCTCCAGGTCACCCCACTTATAAAGAAGGAAGATACCAATATGCGACAGGCATTTACTCCTTATGAACGCCTCCTTCTGACTCTACGTCATCTAGCAACTCGTATGTATGTAAGGTATTATTTCATTATGAATTAAGAGAAAGGTAATGGTTATTGGGCATATGCAATGCTGGCCACTGGTCACTCATCTCCTGTCTCATAGACCTTCAAGATATATATTTGTATATATCTTGAACATATATGTTCATGCTGACTGCTACTCTGAACTTGCTAACCACATGCATTCCCCTCTCATGTGGCCTCGCTGCACAAGACTTTCTACTCTCTCTCACTCCTATTCTGTCCACCTCCCTTACACAAGAGTCAACAAGTATCTTCACTGTTTCATCATTTCCACTGTTATACTCTGCAACTCTATCCCTGCTTCTGTATTTCCTCCTTCCTATGACTTAAACTCTTCCATGAGAGCACTAACATTTTAATATTATTGTCTTTTCTTTTTTAGGAGAGTCCTACAGAAGCTTGTCTTGACAGTTTAGGATCAGCCACAACTTAATCTGTAAGTCTTCAGAGAATATATTTATGCTGTTTAAAAGTTTAATTTTGTGTTGATTTGAAATAGAGCCTAAAATATTAGCGGGCTGTGTTTGTGAAGTGATGTGGGTGGAGTGTGCTAATTTACAAGTGTAGCCAACTACTCAGCCAACTACTTAGTGTTCTCTAAACTCAACCTATCTATGGTTTTGTATTAGCTGGTTGTGGATAGTTGGTTGGATGGAACATTGATTTGTTCGGAGGATGGGAGAAAAGGAACTGCCTCGTGTAAGTCTATCTGGCCTCTTGCAGTCTCTTCATTTCTTATGTTCTTATGTTCATTTTCTTTATGCATTTAGATCAAAGTGTTCCAATTTTTGTGTTTTTCTTTTTATTTGAGTACTGGAAGATATGAAAAGTATAATTTGTCTGCAGAATTCCCAGCATGATCTTATTCTTTTATGATAAACCTTAAAAAAAAAAAAAAAAAAATTGTGTTTCTTGCCAAAAAAAAATATGAGATAAAAACACATTATTTGAATTGCTCATGTTTGCATTGCACGTGTATTTAATATTATTTAGTTATAATGTAGGCGCTCGCTGGACGCACGCTGGTCATCACGTACGCACGCATTCACGCACGCACACTCATTCACTCACATATCACATGCTCACAGATACACACACACACACACACACACACACACACACACACACACACTCGGTAGCTCAGTGGTTAGAGCGCTGGCTTCACAAGCCAGAGGACCGGGGTTCGATTCCCCGGCCGGGTGGAGATATTTGGGTGTGTCTCCTTTCACGTGTAGCCCCTGTTCACCTAGCAGTGAGTAGGTACGGGATGTAAATCGAGGAGTTGTGACCTTGTTGTCCCGGTGTGTGGTGTGTGCCTGGTCTCAGACCTATCCGAAGATCGGATATAATGAGCTCTGAGCTCGTTCCGTAGGGTAGCGTCTGGCTGTCTCGTCAGAGACTGCAGCAGATCAAACAGTGAACACACACACACACACACACACACACACGGCCCGGTAGCTCAGTGGTTAGAGCGCTGGCTTCACAAGCCAGATAACCGGGGTTCGATTCCCCGGCCGGGTGGAGATATTTGGGTGTGTCTCCTTTCACGTGTAGCCCTGTTCACCTAGCAGTGAGTAGGTACGGGATGTAAATCGAGGAGTTGTGACCTTGTTGTCCCGGTGTGTGGTGTGTGCCTGGTCTCAGACCTATCCCAAGATCGGAAATAATGAGCTCTGAGCTCGCTCCGTAGGGTAACGTCTGGCTGTCTCGTCAGAGACTGCAGCAGATCAAACAGTGAATACACACACACACACACACACACACACACCTTACCAGCAATTATCTCGTCTTCTTCAATGACACTCAACTGTTCCCTCGCTTCTATAGACGCTACACTGAACATCCTGACTCTGTCATTTATTTCTACTAATCTAAACTGGAACCTTCACACATCATTACATTAAAACAATATAAACACTCCCTATGAAATGAGGCGTTTTCAACATTCTCCTTTTTTTTTTTTTTTTTTTTTTTTTCTCTCTCTCTCTCCATCCCCCGCTGGTAACTCACTCCATGTCAGCAGTATACGTCAGCTTCACATACATACATATATTGTCTTAGATAGGCTGGCTGTTCCTTTTACCAATTTCTCTTTTCTAACTGACTGCCCTCACTTTCATTCTTATCGCCTGATTGTTGTGTCATTAGTGATTGTTATTGTTATTATTATTATTATTATTATTATTATTATTATTATTATTATTATTATTATTATTATTATTATTATTATTATTATTATTATTATTATTATTATTATTATTATTATTATACTACTACTACTACTACTACTACTACTACTACTACTACTACTACTACTACTACTACTACTACTACTACTACTACTACTGCTGCTGCTGCTGCTGCTACTACTATCATTATTATTTATTTATTTATTTATTTATTTATTTATTTAATATTATTTTAGTACTACTACTACTATATTATCACCATTACTACTGCTGCTGCTACTATCATTATTATTTATTCATTTATTTACTTATTTGTTTGATATTATTTTAGTACTACTACTACTATATCATCATCATCATCATCATCATCATCATCATATCGTTATCAGCATTACTACAATCACCTGTTACTGGCGGTGTAACAATTGAAAAAAGCAGTTTTCCAGCCTACAGGTCATTAACTTTTGATTTCTATAGACCATTGGTAATGTCAACAAAATGGTCTAACCGTGCACAAATCCCAAGGTAAAAATGTGTCCCAGTACTGAAGGGGTTCATTAAGAGAGGTAGCTTAATGGCTCATCGCTCCTGCTTAACTGCCTGACTGGCTAATAATTGCACAAACTCCATCACCTCTCTCGTTAATGGCCACAGTCTTCACTATCTTAATCCTTACGTAGGTTTGTGAAGCTGTACAAAATCAACAAGTAGCAAAGTAAGCGTAGAGCATGGATATCGTAATGTCACGGTACTGAAAGGGTTAGCTATCCATTCACTCGTGTCAGCCACCACTAATTTGCCTCCTAATTCCTTCTCCATCTCCCTCCGTCTCAGTCATTCTTCTAACTTATTGCATTTCCGTCATTACAACTCAATTCAACTCAAGCTTCCTTAGAAAAGTGATCCGTTCATGATACGTTTTTACTCTTCATTTTGTTAATATTGATTAGTTGATTTGCAGGCATGGTTCACTTGGAGAGAGAGAGAGAGAGAGAGAGAGAGAGAGTACTACACGGAAGATAAGAAAGATTGATAAAACAAATATATGCAATTGAGTTTGTGTAATAACGGTTGGTTTGGAAGGCGTTAAAGAGCGTGGCTAGTTTATATCCAGGTGGCGGACCAGTGGTTCGGTTCACCGGCAGCGTTTCATAATGTTCGTTTGCCCTCAAATTGCTCTTTCCTTATCGGTAGGTTTGGCGGGGGGGAGACGAGAACGAAGCAAGGTCAGTAGCTCAGATGGCAGTGAGAGCAGTATTACTTCAGACACCACGCCCGCTACATCTCTTCAGTCTCCGCACCACCACCGAGCCCTCCAGTCTATGCAGCCCAGTGGCCGTGTGTGTCTTGGCGTCGGGCGTGACGTACTGCAACGGCGGTAATAGCAACGGGAAGCTTGATCCGTGTGACGGAGGTCTTTCGTGCGACGGGGTGACGTGTCGCTGCTGTGAGATTAGTGGACCACCCCACCCCACCCCACCCCACCGCACAACACAGCACAGCACAGCACAGCACAGCGGAGAGGTTGGTGCATGTTAATGAATAGCGTTGTTGTGTGTGCGTTGACTTGCTGTGGTAATAGTAAGTTGTTAGTCAATCAATAGAGAGTTGTTAGGAATGTTGACCGATAAAGGGTAACAGGATGTGTAGGATGTGCACTGTGTCTAATGGAAGGTTAACTATACGGTGTCTGTCTGCGTGTCTGTGTAGGATGTATCCGGAACCATCGCTACGTATGAGTGTTAAATTTACGTGGTCAATCATTTACTAGTGTGGGTAGAGTAACGGGTTCAGAATAATTTGGGTAATGACCGTAGCAAGTGAATGTTTTCGTGGTCATTGTAGTTGTGTAGGAAGAATTACGCTTAACCTCTTTCAGTGCTGTGACTCATTTTCACCTTGAGACGTGTACGATTAGATACTTCTATTCATGTTACAAAGCGTGTATGGATGTCACAAGGTTAATGGCCTATGTCTTCACTATTTTAATTCCTCGCGTAAGTTTCTGAAGTTGTTTAAAATCACAAAGTACTAACAGATGAATATGAAAACGCGTCTTGGTGCTGAAGAGATTAAACGTGTCGCGTTACTATACAACTCCGTAAGTTGTATTTGAGGCTAAAATATTTCGGAATGTCATTGTGGTTCCCTCGTTATACAATGGGTACCAGAATCGGCGAAAAGAATGAGTGGACAGGATTTCTTATCGTAACGAGGCTGGTGTTTCAAGGTACGTGCATTAGAAGCGAGATGTGGTAGTATAACGATAAGTTTGGGGATATATTCATGAAATTAGTTCTTGAAGTGGTAGGCGGGCGTAGATGTTTAAGAGGTTCACGAGTGATTTAGGTAATTGGTGAACAAGATAATGTTCATGCTTGATTTGTGGTGGTGGTGGTAGTATCAAGAATACGTAGAATGAAGAGTGAAAGGCTGATTGAGGCAGTGAAGGAGTGTCTAGGGCAATGTTGCGTGTTAGCTGTAGGGGTGAATTAGTGAAAAAGTTCCTTTTTTTTTTATTTGTTCATTTCTTTGTCCATTACAGGAATTGACGATCCAAAGTCTTGACCACAGCGGTAGTGAGCCTTGTGTACCTTGCACCTTGCGCTTGTAGGCATAAGAGTATGGGAAGCGCTGTTCAGCTTCCGCCCATCAGTGGCGCAGTATCATCCCCGAAGCTCATCATGGGTGTAACCACCTAGAACCTGGGTATCATGGTGACATGTAGGTAACTTAAAACCACTCGACAAATGGCGAAGTGTGTTAAGGCTCACCACCTTATCCACTACGCCACCGCTTAGTGTGGCATGGTAACCGTGTGACGTACGTGTTTTTTATTTGTTTTCGTGTTTCTTAGCTCAATGTGCAGATAGTAGTAGTATAAAGAAGGAAGGAGAAATAAAGGAGGATGAGCACGGAGGAAGGAAAAAGGGAGGAATAAGTGGAGGAGCAGGCAAGCCACAACAATTACTCTCCCTCAATATTTTGCCTAATATCTCGTGTTTTCTAAGTGCTTTGATGTGTTTCTAGGTTCAGGCGTGTAAATGGCAAGAGTAGATGAAAGAAAAAAGGAGGACGAAGAAGAAGAAAGGAAAAATAGGAAAAATTAAAGTGGAAGAGGAGGAAGAGCCAAAACACAATATTCAGGTAAGTCCCCCTTTTAATCTTACCGTTCTTTATAATGCATTTTGGTGTTTTTGGATTATATCAGAAGTATTTTAAATGTGCTTGGTAGTGTTGCAGGGTATTTTGGGTGTTATGAGTGTTTTGGGTGTACTTTGTGTTTTCAGTGTGTTAGATGTTTTTAGGTATATTACATATCTTGAGTGTGGTGTAGAGGGGTGTTTGAATATATGGGTGTGTTCTGATTGTGGTTAGGGAAATTTTGAGGTGTTGTATGGTGTATTGAGTGTTTTGGATTAGTTTTAAGAGTTTTAAGTGGTCTGTGCGTGTGTGTGGAGTGTCGTGGGAGTGATTTTGGTGTATGCTGTGTGTTTCTAGTTGAATTATGGGTTCATTTCTTAATATTTTGAAGTGTTGCATAGTGTTTTTGGTTAATTTACTTACTTAAGGAGCCACCATTGAGACAGGGAATCCAGCGCCAGTGTAGGAAGCGGAACACAGCTGGCCGGACTCCAGGAAGCTCAGAGCCGGAGGGAGGCAGATGAGCTGGAGAAGAATCTGGCGGATGACTCTGGTCTGCTGAAGGAGCTGCTGGACCATTTGTCTGAGGCAGAGAAGGACAACCTGCTGCTGCTTCAGTACTCTGCAGAGGATACTTCAAAGATCAAGGTGAGAAAAGTACTACAGGAATAAAAACTATCATCTTATTTAGTATTACACGTTTCTCCCTTATAATATATCATTCAGTGTTGGCTACATTTCTCTTATATTCCAAGTTATACATACACCCATAGGAGACAGTCATTCTGTCTTCCCCTCAAATCTTCCCCTTCAACTAACTAGCACTAAATAGCACTAGTTTGACAATGTTTAAAAACATTAGATAAGCACTTAAATTTATGAGATTTATAATTATGTATAGCACTGCATGATAGTTTTTATAAGAAATTTACTATAGTTAAACAAGACATGATCCCCATGTATGGGGACCACAAATTGTAGAGGATTTCGCTGTAGGACTTAGCCCTGTTAATGGGCCAAATATTTAGAATTAGTATATAATGTATTGTGTACTTGTAAGTGTATCTTTAAGTACTGATGACGAGGTCGCTGTGCGACTGATACAGGATAACCTAGATGGGCCCTGGTGGCCCTTTGTTATCCTATTATTTGTTATGTTATGACGTGGTGTACATGTGGAGGTAATCGGTTAATTTTTGTCCATTACAAGAGTTACAAAGGCCATGACTGCAGTGATCCCGTGTGTCCTGCACCATCAGGGAAGGACTCCGGCTTCGCACGGCGCATTCACTGACCCTCTCCTCTCCCCATCACCCTACCAACTCCGGCGACCCACCCCCCCTGCCACCTGCTACACCACTACCACTACCGCCGGCTCCTTCCAGTGAAAGATTCCTCGCAGACTTCCTGCCATTCAACGCCTGCTGTCACCACCACCGCCACCACCACCTCCTTATGGTGGTGTCACTGTACCTGGAATTGTCATGATTGAATAATAAATTGTGAAGAAATCTTTACTGTTTTGGAGAATTTCCTTTCCTGGGGAATATTTGTGGCTGACTAGTCAGTAGTCACCAGGCTGGCTTAGGTCACTGTCTGACACCAATATTGCCTCCATCAACCTCCCACTCACTAAACAATAACGCCAGAAATAAAAAAAAAAAAAAAAAAAAACACAAAAAACACGCTATTTAGTTTCATACTTTTATCATAAGCAATACAATGGAGAGAAAATGAGCTACAATGGAGAGAAAATGAGCTGAGTAAATAATAAAATGTGGAGGGAAAAAAAAACAGCTGAAATAAGAAACGAGATTTCATCCTTGAAGTTATTATTATGGAAAAGTAAAAAAAAAAAATGCAATGGTCAGTCATACTAGCAAAAAAAAAAAATGTAAAAAATGGTCAGTTAAACTAGCAAAAAAAAAAAAAAATGGTCAGTCAAACTAGCAAAAAAAAAAAAAAAATGTAAAAAATGGTCAAACTAGCAAAAAAGTGGATGGATCCCTAGCAAAAAAAGTGGATGGATCCCTTAAATACTGCATACGGGCCCAAAAACCAGCAGGAAATGGTAAAAAAATTAGCAGGAAACCCAAAATGGACCCAAAAAAACCCAAAATGGCCCCTATAAATGAACAAAAAACCCCAAAATGGCCCCTATAAATGTACTTAAGTCGAAAATACTCGAAAGAGTCTCCGGAGATAAGGCAGATCCATATTGGAGTTAAAATTAAATGCAAGAGTCTCCCTAGACTTTTTTATTTAACAATTATTTACATTATTACATTGCCAGGAAGTCTGCAAATAAAAAAAAAAACAAACACAAAAAGAATAGTGAAAAAAGTCTACACAAATTTTCAACTTAATAAAAAAATATTAAAAATCAATTTCAACTTGGTATAAAAAAAGTGAGTAAAATCTAAACTGAAAAGTCTGAGCAAAATCTATACTGAAAAGTCTACACAAATTTTCAACTTAATATAAAATAAACATTTACAACAATTTACAAAATAAACATTTACAACAATTTACAACCTAAATATAAAATAAACATTTACAACAATTTACAACCTAACAAAAAAATCTGCACAAATTTTCAACTTTACAAAATTTTAAACCACTTTTCAACTTCACAAAATATTTTAAAACAATTCTTTCATGTTAACAATTATTCAAAGATGAAAATGTTTGGTTTTGAAGTGACACAATCTTACAAACTGTTTCAACAATTGAGAGAGAGAGAGAGAGAGAGAGAGAGAGAGAGAGAGAGAGAGAGAGAGAGAGAGAGAGAGAGAGAGAGAGAGAGAGAGAGAGAGAGAGAGAGAGAGAGAGAGAGAGAGAGAGAGAGAGAGAGAGAGAGAGAGAGAGAGAGAGAGAGAGAGAGAGAGAGAGAGAGAGAGAGAGAGAGAGAGAGAGAGAGAGAGAGAGAGAGAGAGAGAGAGAGAGAGAGAGAGAGAGAGAGAGAGAGAGAGAGAGAGAGAGAATCAAATAGTAATAATATACATGAAAACAATACATTTTAAAAACAACACACACACATTAATCTTGTGCCCTCCATAGACCCTTGCTAATGTCAATAAAATGGTCTAATGGTCCAAAAATCTCAAGGTAAAAATGTGTCCCAGCACTGAAGGGGGTTAAAATAGTGAAGACTGTGGCCATTAATCTTCTAACCACCATAGACCCTTCCTATTGTCAATAAAATGGTCTAATAGTACACAAATCTCAATGTAAAAATGTGTCCCAGTACTGAAGGGATTAAGTACCATTCATAGAAGCAATCTGCAGACTAAGATACACTGATACACCTCTGACACACCCTCACCTCACACACAAACACCTAAAAACTTGACATACCCTTTCAAAAATCACAAAAAAGTGATTAACCTGCACAAACACACCCACAGAGCACACACTAAGGATAAGTTCACACTACAAGCAGAGTGGGCAGAGTGGTTGCTAGCGGCAATAATTTTGACATTGTTTTGGACGTACACACGCAAAATATTTATTGTGGCACATTTTTTGTGGGTGGGAAGCCAGCGGCCCTCCACGACTCCACCCACGGCCAAGAAGGTGTCCACCAGTGTGAGCCTTTATTGCTGACAACAAAATGACAATCAATGACCAGACTGTGCATAGTTCTGGTACAATTTGACTCTCTATATTAGTAGTCTGCTGAGAAAAGCTGATTTTATGATATTCTGGTCCTAGACATGAAACAAAAACACTTTTTTTTTTTCTACAGCTGTTCTGTCCCTTGAGGAAAAATGAAAGGAAGAAGAGGAAAGAAAGAAAGAAGAGAGAAAAAGAGAGGAGAATGAAGTGATATTCTGGTCCTATACATGAAAGGAAAACACTTCTTTTTTCCACATCTGTTCCATCCCTTGGGGAAAAATGAAAGGAAAATGAGGAAAGAGAGAGAGAGAGAGAGAGAGAGAGAGAGAGAGAGAGAGAGAGAGAGAGAGAGAGAGAGAGAGAGAGAGAGAGAGAGAGAGAGAGAGAGAGAGAGAGAGAGAGAGAGAAAGGAAGAGAGGAAAAGGAAGTGATATTCTGATCCTATACATGAAAGGAAAACACAAACCCTTTTCCTTTTTCCTACAGCTGTTCCATCTCTTGAGGAAAAATGAAAGGAAGAAAAGAAAAAATAAAAGAAAGGAAGAGAGAGAAAAAGAAAGAAGGAAGTGATATTCTGGTCCTATACATGAAAGGAAAATACACTTTTTTCTTATTTTCCTACAGCTGTTCCATCCCTTGAGGAAAAATGAAAGGAAAAAGAGGAAACATAAAAGAAAGAAGGAAGACAGAGAGAAAGAGAGAAAAACACACTGTACAGATCAGTGAGCCCCTCACACACACACACACACACACACTGATATTGAGAATCTCAAGAACTCTTTTAAAAACGTAAACTGGGAGGAGATGGAAAACTCAGAGACGATGCAAGAGAAGTATAACTTATTTTTGGAAATATACAAAACAGGAGTCAGGGAATATGTCCTGAAATATAGACCTAAAGAAGAAGGAAAGAAAGATTGGTTTAATGCAAGGTGTGCTAGGGCAATGGAGACAAGAGATGGAGCATGGAGAAGGTGGAGAAATAGAAATCCAGCAAATAAGGAAAACTTCAAGGCAGCGAGAAATGAATATGTTAAGGTGAGGAAGGAAGAGGAAAAGAACTTCGAAAAGGCCATTGTCGAAAAATGTAAGGAGCAACCAAACTTGTTCTACAGATTCATAAATGGAAAAATTAGGCAAAAAGAAACAATAGAAAGGTTAAAAGGAGAGAATGGGATGGTGGAAGACCCAAAAAGTATGGCAGAACTATTAAATAATAAATTCCAGGTGGTCTTTACTAAGGAATCCAAATTTGAAGAAATTGATAAGTACTATAATAAGACCCAGATTGGAATATGCAGGAGTAGTGTGGACCCCCCATAAAAAGAAACACAAAGAAGTTGGAGAGACTACAAAAAATGGCTACAAGAATGGTTCCAGAATTTGAAGGGATTACATATGAGGAGAGACTAAAGGCTATGGATCTACCAACCCTGGAACAAAGAAGGGAGAGGAGATCTAATAAAAGTTTATAAATTGATCAACGGAATGGACCAAATGGATAATGAGAAACTGATCCAGAGAGAAGAATATGTCATCTGAAGCACAAGATCGCATAGTAAAAAGCTGAGAAAAGAAAGATGTCTGAGAGATGTTAAAAATTATAGTTTTCCGCAAAGATGTATTGGGACGTGGAACAGTTTAAATGAAGAAGTAGTGTCTGCAACGAGTGTGCATACTTTTAAAGTAAGATTGGATAAGTGTAGATATGGAGACGGGGCCACATGAGCATAAAGCCCAGGCCCTGTAAAACTACAACTAGGTAAATACACACACAATGACTTTACCAACAAAATTTCACGTTCCTTTATAAATTGTCAAATTTTTCGTTGTCCTTCCAGGTAAACACTGTGGAATTTGACACTATTTATTTATTTATTATTATTTCTTTTTTATCATATTGTCGTCTGCCTGACCTTCTCTGTGGCCAAGAGGACACCCAGAATTCTTGTGTAAGTCACCCTGCTCTGCTTATTGTGTGAACACCTAACTGGACCGCTCTGCTTGTGGTGTGAACATACCCTTACACATACATACATACTCACAATCCCGAGGGCTGGGTTTGAATCCCGGCGCGGCGAGGCAAATGGGCAAGCCTCTTAACCCGTACAGCGTCAGCAGATCTGAGACTTAGTGATTTCGCCAGTGCTGGTCACATCATGGATTTTTTTTTTTTATTTGTTAAACCAGTCTTAAATGATGTGAAACAAATGAAAATGACAGTCATTCCTCCCAGAACTGACTGGAAGTGGTATTAATTGGTGCGAGATGTTTTGCACTAAGGTTAGCAACTTAGCAAAGCCTTACGTGACTAGATTATTCGCACGCTGGTCATCACGTACGCACGCATTCACGCACGCACACTCATTCACTCACATATCACACACACACACACACACACACTCGGTAGCTCAGTGGTTAGAGCGCTGGCTTCACAAGCCAGAGGACCGGGGTTCGATTCCCCGGCCGGGTGGAGATATTTGGGTGTGTCTCCTTTCACGTGTAGCCCCTGTTCACCTAGCAGTGAGTAGGTACGGGATGTAAATCGAGGAGTTGTGACATTGTTGTCCCGGTGTGTGGTGTGTGCCTGGTCTCAGGCCTATCCGAAGATCGGATATAAGGAGCTCTGAGCTCGTTCCGTAGGGTAACGTCTGGCTGTCTCGTCAGAGACTGCAGCAGATCAAACGGTGAAACACACACACACTCACACACCAGAGTCTTCCCTTTTTTAACCCATTCAGTACTAAGAGACATTTTTACCTTGAGATTTGTGTACCATTAAGACCATTTTATTGACATTAGGAGAGGTGTATGGAGATCACAAGATTAATGGCCAGTCTTCACTATTTCAACCCCTTCAGTATTGGGATACATTTTACCCTGAGATTTGTGTACCATTAGACCATTTTATTGACATTAGGAAAAGCTTATAGACATCAGAAGATTAATGGCCACAGTCTTCACCATTTTTACCTCATCAGTAATGGGACAAATTTTGACCTTAACATTTGTGTACCATTAGAACATTTTATTGACATTAGGAAAGGTTTACAGACGTCAGAAGATTAATGGCCACATTCTTCATTATTTTAACCCCTTCAATACTGGGACATCTTGAGATTTGTGTACCATTAGACTATTTTATTGACAGTAGGAAAAATCTATAGACGTCAGAAGACTAATGGCCACATTCTTCACTATTTTAACCCATTCAGTACTGAGACACATTTTTACCTTGAGATTTGTGTACCATTAGACATTTTATTGACATTAGGAAAGGTTGATAAAGGGCAGAAGAATGATGGCCACAGTCTTCACTATTTTAACCTCTTCAGTACTAGGACACATTTTTACCTTGACTTTTGTGTACCATTAGACCATTTTATTCACATTAGCAAGGGTCTATGGAGGTGACATGATCAATGGCCATAGTCTTCACTATTTAACCCCTTCAGTACTGGGACACATTTTTATCTTGAGATTTGTGTACCATTAGACCATTTCACTGCCATTAACAAAGATCCATAAACATCAGAGGATTAATGGCCAGTCTTCACTGTGGAAATCTGAACAAATTTTCAACTTCACAAAATATTTTTAAACAAATTTTCAAGTTAACAAATATTCAAAGATGAAAATGTTTGGTTTTGAAGTGACACAATCTTACAAACCAACTCTTTCAATAATAAAGAGGGGGGAAAGAGAGAGAGAGAGAGAGAGAGAGAGAGAGAGAGAGAGAGAGAGAGAGAGAGAGAGAGAGAGAGAGAGAGAGAGAGAGAGAGAGAGAGAGAGAGAGAGAGAGAGAGAGAGAGAGAGAGAGTTCTAAAGGCAGAATGACAAGATTTCTACAATATTAACTGGAAAAACACTCTTGAAAACCCTGCCAATCATCTCTGGCCTTGGAAAATAGTTATG
This sequence comes from Portunus trituberculatus, assembly GCF_017591435.1. NCBI lineage: Eukaryota > Metazoa > Arthropoda > Malacostraca > Decapoda > Portunidae > Portunus > Portunus trituberculatus. Next base: position 28,758,543 of record NC_059296.1, on the reverse strand, counting down.
GTGGAGAATAAAGTGTTTTTAATGGTGTTTTTATGGTTATAGAGGCAGAGTGACAACATTTCTACAATATTAACTGGAGAAACACTCTTGAAAACTCCACCAGTCATCTCTGTGGCCTTGGAAAACAGTCGTGGTGAGAGAATAAAGCATTGTTAAGGATAATTTTATGGTTCCAGAGGCAGAGTGACTACATTTCTACATTATCAACTGGAGAAACACTCTTGAAAACCCTGCCAGTGATCTCTGTGGCCTTGGAAAACAGTCGTGGTGAGAGAGTAAATTGTTTGTGAATACAGGCCTTTGTTTGACACACAAGCAGCAACAATGCACATTCTTCATTCCCTCTGAGCTCACTAAGAGAATGATTGAGTGAGCGCTGAGTGAATCTCTTAACAAGCACACTGCATCTTTGTCCTGAGAATCCAACACTTGCTTCACAAACTCATGTGGTGGATTAAAATAGTGAAAACTGTGCCCATTGATATTGTCACCTCCATACACCCTTCCTAATGTCAATAAAGTGGTATTATCTTAGCCAAACTTTCTTCAAATGCCATCAAAAACAAGCCAAATGGTCTTAAAATACCATAAAAACATGCCAAACTGTCTTAAAATGTCCTTAAAAGAAGAAAAAAAAAAAAAAAAAAAAAAAACATGCCAAACTGCTAATCTATCCTAACTCTTCTTTATGGTTCAGGTGTTGTCTTGTACTCTTGGTGTTGCTGATGGCTGTAGGTGTTGTAGAAGGCTTGTGTTGTGTTGTGGCTTGGCTTGGCTAGGTGGTGCAGTGTTCCAGCAGCAGTGTGTCTCCTTCGCAGCATTCAGGGACTCTTGGCTTGACTTTTCTGTAATGAGAGGTGCACTGTTTACATTGAGTCACCTTCACTATGGACTGAACTCAACTCAACCAAATAACCTGTCTTAAAATGCCCTTAAAACATGCCAAACTGTCTCAATATGCCCTCAAATATGTCAAACTCTTAACACCCTCATAACCTGCCAAAATGTCTTAAATTGTACTCAAAATCTGCCAAACTGTCTTAATATGCCCTAAAAACATGCCAAAGTATCTTAAAATGTCATCAAAACCTGCAAAACTGTCTTAAAATGACCTAAAAACCTGCCAAACTGTCTTCAATTCTCCTCTGCCTCCCAAACTGTCTAAATATACCCTCAAAACCAGCCAAATTGTTATAAATTGCCCTCAAAACCTGCCAAATTGTATAAAAATGTCCTCAAAACATACCAAACTGTCTTAACATGGTCTCTAAACTGTCTTAAAACATGCCAAACTGTCTAATATGCCCTTAAAACATGCCAAACTGTTTAAATTTGCCCTTAAAACATGCCAAACTATTTCAAAATACCGTCTACACATGCCAATCCGCCTCAAAAAGTCACTCTAAACCTTACCCAGCTCAACTTAACCCACCTAACCTAACCACACCTCACACCACACAACTGACCTGCATAAGGATGGGAGCTGTGTGACCTCAGCATTGAGTGGCCACCTCCTCTTGGGTCATAGTGGAGTCGCAGTCCAGGGAGTCCTGCGGTAAAAGGTCAGAGGTCACACAGGTCACACTCGGATAGTAATAATAGTAATAGTATAGTAAGAATGCCAGGAGGAGGAGGAGGAGGAGGAGGAGGAGGAGGAGGAGGAGGAGGAGGAGGAGGAGGAGGAGGAGGAGGAGGAGGAAGGAAGGAAGGAAGGAAGGAAGGAAGGAAGGAAGGAAGGAAGGAAGGAAGGAAGGAAGGAAGGAAGGAAGGAAGGAAGGAAGGAAGGAAGGAAGGAAGGAAGGAAGGAAGGAAGGAAGGAAGGAAGGAAGGAAGGAAGGAAGGAAGGAAGGAAGGAAGGAAGGAAGGAAGGAAGGAAGGAAGGAAGGAAAGAAGGAAGAGAGAGAGAGAGAGAGAGAGAGAGAGAGAGAGAGAGAGAGAGAGAGAGAGAGAGAGAGAGAGAGAGAGAGAGAGAGAGAAATAGCAAAAAAACAATGACAATATTTATTATTTTACCTTTTCTTTTTTTTTCTCTTTTCTTCTTCTCATCCTCTTCTCATCTTCCTCCACCTCTTCCTTCTTCTTCTTCCTCCTCCTCTTCTTCTTGTCTTGGTCTGTCTTTCTTCATATTCTTAACACATTCTGAAATAAATAAAACTGGATTAATATCTGAGAGAGAGAGAGAGAGAGAGAGAGAGAGAGAGAGAGAGAGAGAGAGAGAGAGAGAGAGAGAGAGAGAGAGAGAGAGAGAGAGAGAGAGAGAGAGAGAGAGAGAGAGAGAGAGAGGATCGTATCGGCAGGACAGGTGGAGGTGTGGCTGTTTGCTTTAAAAATGGCCTCCAGACACAGGAACTGTCAGTAGATCTTCCTCAGCAAATGGAAGCACTTTTCTTCTGAATAGTGCTGACTGACAACAGTGGCTTGCTGCTCTGTGTACTATATCGCCCCCCCAGGCAAGGCCGATTCTCGCTTGACTTTCTGGCGGAGGAGATGGACAACTTGTTCCAACGCCACGGCTGTAAGAACATCCTCATCGTGGGAGATCTAAATTTCCATCTCGAGCAGCAAGCTTACAACAACTTAGTGACAGTGTCCGGCCTCACCAACCACGTCACATTCTAGACCCACGAAAGAGGAGGCCTGCTCGACCCAGAATTATCAGACCTCCCGGAAGAAAGAATATTGTGTCAGCAGCTGGATAAAGTGGGTAGTTCGGATCACCACGCCGTACTGACGAAGATCCAGCTACATGTGGCGAGGGAAAAAGCTGCACCTCGAACCATCTGGTTATGGGAGCAAGCTAGCTGGCGTGACATGAGGGGCGCACTGACAGCCACAGACTGGCAGACGGTGCTCACGGGAGACGCGGAGGAGATGGCTCACGCTCTCACCTCAATCCTGGCCACACTACAGGACCGCCACGTCCCTCACTGCACATACCTCGCCAAGGCCACAAACCCCAATGGTTTGGCTTCTGCTGTCAGATAGCTGCCGAAGCCAAGTATGCAGCATGGAAGAGATACAAGCAGCGCCCGTCACAACACAACCTCGCCATGCACCGAGCTGCTTGTAAGAGAATGACAGACACCTCCAAGTGGGCGAGAAAACACTGGGAGCAAGACCTCAGGAGAAAGCTCACAGGCCCAGGAGTAGGAGATAAGACGTGGTGGACACTGGTCAAGGAGAGGCAGGGTGTGATGCGGCAGGAGAGCGTGCCCCCCTCACCAGGCAGGACGGAACCACTGCCTCAAGCAGTGATGACAAGGCTGCACTCCTGGCAAAATTATTTGCAGAAAAAATGCATGTTGAGAGCCCCACACGCCCCCCTCCAGTGCTACCCCGGGAGACAGCGCACACCATCACCTCAGTACCCATCACCACGGAGCTGGTGGAAAAAGCACACGGGCAACTGGACGCAGGGAAAGCCACGGGCCCTGATGGAATCAGCCCCCGGGTGCTGAAACAATGTGCCAGGGAACTGTCAGTGCCTCTTTCTGCCATTTTTTCTGCCTGCCTGGCAGAAAAAAAGTGGCCAGATTCCTGGAAGGAGGCATACGTGGTCCCTGTGCATAAAAAAGGGTCCAAGTCTGACCCAAGGCACTACCGACCCATCTCCCTGCTGTCTGTGATGGGTAAGGTGTTCGAGAAACTGGTGGCAGCCGTCATATGGCAGCACCTGGATGAACACCAGCTTCTCTCACCCCACCAGTTTGGGTTCCGGCCAGGTCGATCTACTTCCGATCTCCTTCTCCTACTCTCCCAGGAATGGCAGGACACCCTTGACGAAGGCCTGGACACACTCGTAGTGGCCCTTGATATCGCAGGGGCTTATGACCGAGTGTGGCATGCAGGTCTTCTGACTAAGCTCCAAGCCAAGGGCATCGACGGCGGTCTCCTGAAGCTACTTGAGGATTACCTCCAAGGAAGGACGCTTCGAGCTGTCGTCAATGGGCGGACCTCATCACCCACCAATATAGGAGCGTCAGTTCCACAGGGCTCAGTGCTTGGCCCAGTCCTGTGGAATGTTTATATAGACGATCTCCTGCGCCAGCTTCCTGCAGTCAAGGCTTACGCTGACGACTGCACAATCTCCCTCTCCTACTGCCGCCAGGACAGCCAGCACGCCGTGGCCAACATCAACCACCAGCTGAAGGCAGCAGAAGAGTGGGGGGAAGGTGTGGCAAGTCACCTTCGCGCCGGACAAGACACACGCCATGGTCATCTCATGATCCCCTGCCGCCTCTCAGGCCGTGGAAGGACAACTACGGTTTGAGGGCGAGCAGCTGCCTCTCCAGGAACACATCAAGATCCTGGGAGTCACCATGGATCGTGAGCTGCGTTACGACACCCACATCACGTCTGTAGCCCGCCAGACCTCTCAGCGTGTGTCAGTCCTGCGCAGGATGGCTGGCAGTCTGGACTCACGAGGCATCCTCACACTCTACAGGGCACAAATCTGTCCCTGTATGGAGTACGGTGCCTTGACATGGATGTCCAGCGCCCATACCCACACCAGCCGGCTCGACGCGATACAGAGGCGCGCTCTTCGTCTATTGGAGGAAGACGAGGAGAGCGTGGCAAGTATCACGTCACTGGAGCACCGGAGGGACGTGGCAACCTTGACGGTGTGCCACAAAGCTCAAGTGCTGCATACACCTCACCTCTCCCGCCTCAGCCTGCTGCCACACCCACCCGGGAGAAATACGAGGCAAGCAGCGGATGGGGACCAGCAGGTACTGGTGCCTCTCTCCTGCTCCTCACAACACCAGTGAACATTCAGAGCCAGGGCAGCGCGTCTGTAGAATCAGTTCACAGTGGCCACGCCTGCTGAGGTAGCGGGACTATCAACTCAGCAGACAAAAGTGGCCGCCAATGTCTGGAGAAGCGCTCTCCTGCCCGGCTAGTGTTGTGAAGTGAAGTGCAGTGAGTGAGGTGTCACAACAATATAGTAACGTGAAAAAGACGTTTAGAATAGTTCCTTGCCAACACAAGGAGCTTTATGTCTAAATCTCTATCTATTCCTGATATACTGTAAAATATAAGTGTAAGATAATGTTTAAATAAAAAAAAAAAAAAAAAGAGAGAGAGAATTTAACCTTTTAACATAACAATATTCTTATTTTACCTAATCTTTTTTCTCTTGATTCCTTCTTTCTTTTCTTCCTATATCTCTTCCTTTCTCCTCTTCCTTCTCCTCCTCCTCTTCCCTTGGTCTGTTTCTCCACATCTTAACACAATCTGAAATTAATCAAACTGGATAAATATCAGAGAGAGAGAGAGAGAGAGAGAGAGAGAGAGAGAGAGAGAGAGAGAGAGAGAGAGAGAGAGAGAGAGAGAGAGAGAGAGAGAGAGAGAGAGAGAGATGGGATGTCTATACTATGACCCTAAGACCAAGACAATGACAACACTTCTAACAACAGTAACCTAACAACAGAGAGAGAGAGAGATGGGATGTCTATACTATGGCAGTGCCTTTAACCTACCCTAAGCTTCACCAAGACAATGACAACACTTCTATAACCTAACAACAGTAATACTTAGGTTAGTGTACAGCTAGGAAACACACACACACACACACACACACACACACACACACACACACACACACACACACCGCTCCATGGCGAGTGGACATGCCTCCTACTCAGAGTGGCATCTAACTAACACTCCACACGCTAAGCAATGTGCTTGAGTGAGAATCGTTATTGGCATTAAAGGGTGACCAGAGCGAGTGAACGAGTGTACAGAGTGAATGTAGCCTGGTGGCGTGTACATAAGTGATCGGAGGTGTGAGAACCACACGCCGTGGTACAGTGGAACCATGCGTGCTTTGGGATCCTAGAGGTCTCCAAGCGCACGGGTTCGAATCCTGTCCACGGTCTGAGTGTAGGTTGGGCTTCCTCACTCGGGGCAACAGTTTCCTAGCGGGTGGGCTTTAAGATAGGAGGTACCCTAAAAAGTATCCCCTTTAGCCCATAAATTCCCGTGAAAAGCCCACATGGTATGAAAAAAAAAAAAAAAAAAAAAAAAAAAAAGGCCAGCCATAAATAACAGCCACATCGCATCCCACCACACACACGTAGCTACCAGGCCTGGCCCCCAGTGCACACCACCACACACCCACATGCTCCCAGGAAGAGTGAAATAAAATGGATAGACCAGTAAGAAATAAGTTACCAAATTCAAAATATGCCGATGAGGCCCAGGGAGCAAAACCGAAAGTGGCCAATCAAAGCATGAGTCCATCATCAACAGGAGCAACAATGCAGGGTAGATTGGTAATGTTGGAGAAGAGATTTGAGGAGTTGGTGAAGGAATTAAAAGTTCAGAGGAGTGAGGAGGAGCAGGATAGAGAATTCCGCAAGGCTTTGAAGGAAAGAGTTAAGAGACTGGAGGAAAATGAAAAACGATTGGTGGATGAGAATGCACACTTGAGAGTGGAGGTTGAAAAATACAAGAGATGGTTGGAGGAGAAAATGGAGAGAGTAGTAAAGGAGAAAGATGACTTTAAGGAAATGATCAGTGAGCAGAATGAAAGGTTTGAAAGGGAGTGGGAACTGAAGAAAACACAATGGACTGAGTCGAGGGAAGCAGAGATGGTTGGATTACAAGAAATAATTAAAGATCAATTGAAGGAAGACAAAAAAGAAAGGTCCAAGGAACTGGTTAAAGTTATGAAGAATAAGGAAACATTGATAAGAGAAATAGCAGAAAAGAAGAAGAGTGTGTTAATATTTGGGATGAAAGAACAAAATATAACATATAAGCCTAAGAGAATTAGGGAAGAATTAAAAACGGTAAGAGATCTGTTCAAAAATCTAAATGATGATGAAAAAAAAAGACCTACAAGAAGAAGTGCAAGAGATCCATAGACTGGGTCCGTATAAGGAGGGAGTGAGCAGACCGATTAAAGTAGTACTGAAGTCACAACAATCTGCGGAGGATATCCTATATAGAACATCAAAGTTAAGAGAGGTGGAAGGGTGTAAAGAGGTGTATGTAAGAAAAAATAGAAATGAGGAAGAGAGGAGAAGATATAAGGAATTGTTGGAAGAGGCGAGAAGGAAAAATGATGAACGGTCTGAAGAAGAAAGAGAAAAGTTTTTTTGGAGAGTTATAGGAGAGAGAGTCAGAAAGTGGTATGTGGAAAGAAGGAATGCGGAGGAACCCCTAGAGGGAGCAGTGGGTGGACCGTAATGTATACGAATATAGATGGGATACTGTCAAGTAGATTGGAATTGCAAGAAGAGAGAAGCCTGATATAGTGTGTTTGAATGAGACAAAATTACATGAAAAAACAAAGGTAAATTTGGATAATAAATATAATATATGGAGAAAGGATAGAGAGAGTAAAGGTGGAGGAGGAGTTATGATTATGACGAAGAAATAAATAAATGTGGATAAGGTTTGGTATGGGAAGAACAACGCAGAAGTGATAAGCATAAGGATAAAAAGTGATGGAAAAGAATTAATAATCATGGTGACCTATGTACCTCCTAAAACAAAATCTTGGACATTAAGGGAATACGACATTATGATCAAGGATACTTTACAGAGTTTGGAAAGTGTATTATCTGGAAAAAGAAAGGTGATACTAGTAGGAGATTTTAATTGTAAGGAGGTGGATTGGGAAAATCTAGTAAGTGGTGTTGGAGAGGAAGCATGGGGAGAGAGATTTCTTAATCTAATGATGGAAAATATGATGGAACAGAGGGTGAAGGAAAATACTAGATATAGAGGAGATGATGAACTGGCTAGACTGGATTTGGTGTTAACAAGAGAAGTGTACCTATGTGGAGATATACAATACAAATGTCCTTTGGGAAAGAGTGATCATGTGGTTATGGAAATGCAGATAGCAACAACACAGCGAAGGAAAGACGAGACATACAGGAGTGGTAGATTGAATTATAGAAAGATGGACAAAGAAAGTTTGAAAAATTATTTCAGAAAATTAGATTGGGAGATGTTACAAATCAGAGAAGTGCAAAAAAAATATGAAATTTATGAAATATTATAAAGAAGGAGTTATGAAATTTGTACCAAAGTATAAGCCGAGAGAGGAAGGAAGAAAGGATTGGTTTAATGCAACTTGTGTTAAGGCTAAGGAAAAGAGAGATGTGGCTCGGAAAAGATGGGAAAAAGAGCAGGAATATACTAAATAAGGAGAATTATAGAGTGGCGAGAAATGAGTATGTGAGGGTAAGGAGGGAGGAAGAAAGAAAATTTGAAAAAGATATTGTAAACAAGAGTAAGAAACATCCAAAATTGTTTTACAGGTTCATAAATGGTAAACTTAAAAAGAGAGAGTCCATTGAAAGGTTAAAAGGAGAGCAAGGGATAGTAGATGACCCTAAGAATATCGTGGAATTGCTAAATAATAGGTTTCAGCAAGTATTTACTAAAGAAACAATGTTTGTAAAGCCTCAGAATGTAGAAGGAAATGTGCACATGGATGACATTAAGATACCTAAAAAGGAGTTATATAAAATGTTGGAGGAACTTAAAGATGATAAAGCGATGGGACCAGATGAAGTTTCAGGAAAATTATTGAAGGAATGTAGAGAAGAATTGATTGATCCATTATATGATATTATAAGGTGCTCATTAGAAACAGGGGAAGTACCGGTAGAGTGGAAAAGAGCTGAAGTGGTGCCCATTTATAAGGGAGGCAGTAAGGAAGAGCCTCTTAACTATAGACCTGTGTCTCTAACAAGTGTGGTCGGTAAGATTTGTGAGAGGGTGATAAAGAAATATTAGATACGGTTCCTGGAGGATCATAAGTTATTATCGGATCATCAATTTGGCTTTAGGAAAAGGAGGTCATGTGTAACAAATCTACTGAGCTTTTATTCAAGAGTGGTTGACAAAATACAAGAGAGAGAGGGATGGATGGACTGTGTATATTTGGATTTAAAGAAAGCTTTTGAAAAGGTACCTCACATGAGACTGCTATGGAAATTAGAGATTTATGGAGGACTGAAAGGAAAAGTGTTAAAAGTGGATGGAAAACTACTTGAGATGGAGGGAGATGAGAACGGTAATAAGGGATGCAAAGTCGGACTGGTTGGTGGTGGAAAGTGGAGTCCCACAAGGTTCAGTGCTGGCACCAATACTTTTCCTTGTATATATTAATGACATGCCAGAGGGAGTAAACAGTTATATTAATTTGTTTGCGGATGATGCGAAGTTGTGTAGGTGTGTGAAGAGTGAAGAAGATTGTGAAATTTTACAGGCAGATCTAGATAGAATTTGGGAGTGGAGCAAGAGGTGGGAAATGGAATTTAATCTGAGCAAAAGTCATGTGATGGAGATGGGGAAGAGTGGAAGACGGCCAAGAGGGTCATATAAGATGGGTGAAGAAGTAGTGTTGAAAAAGGTGGAAAAGGAAAAGGATTTGGGAGTGATAATACAAGACCATGGGCAGTTTGAGGTTCATATAGATAAGATGTTTGGAAAAACGTATAATTTGATAAGAAATATTGGATTAGCCTTTCATTATATGGATAAAGATATGATGAAGAAATTAATTAATACGGTAATTAGACCAAGATTGGAATATGCTGGAGTGGTTTGGTCCCCTTATAAAAAGAAGCAGATAAGGAAGTTGGAGAGATTGCAGAGAATGGCAACAAAAATGATTCCGGAATTGGCAGAAATGACCTATGAGGAGAGATTACAAGAAATGAATTTGCTTACCTTGGAAGAAAGAAGAGAAAGAGGAGATTTAATACAGGTTTATAAACTGTTGAACGGACTGGATGAAGTGGATAATGAGCAAATGATGTTGAGAGAGGAAAACTTAAATAGAACTACGAGATCACACAGTAAAGTTGTGTAGGTGTGTGAAGAGTGAAGAAGATTGTGAAATTTTACAGGCAGATCTAGATAGAATTTGGGAGTGGAGCAAGAGGTGGGAAATGGAATTTAATCTGAGCAAAAGTCATGTGATGGAGATGGGGAAGAGTGGAAGACGGCCAAGAGGGTCATATAAGATGGGTGAAGAAGTAGTGTTGAAAAAGGTGGAAAAGGAAAAGGATTTGGGAGTGATAATACAAGACCATGGGCAGTTTGAGGTTCATATTGATAAGATGTTTGGAGAAACGTATAATTTGATAAGAAATATTGGATTAGCCTTTCATTATATGGATAAAGATATGATGAAGAAATTAATTAATACGGTAATTAGACCAAGATTGGAATATGCTGGAGTGGTTTGGTCCCCTTATAAAAAGAAGCAGATAAGGAAGTTGGAGAGATTGCAGAGAATGGCAACAAAAATGATTCCGGAATTGGCAGAAATGACCTATGAGGAGAGATTAAAAGAAATTAATTTGCTTACCTTGGAAGAAAGAAGAGAAAGAGGAGATTTAATACAGGTTTATAAACTGTTGAACGGACTGGATGAAGTGGATAATGAGCAAATGATGTTGAGAGAGGAAAACTTAAATAGAACTACGAGATCACACAGTAAAAAGATAGCCAAGGGAATATGCTTGAAGGATGTGAAGAAATATAGTTTCCCACAAAGATGTGTGGAGGTGTGGAATGGTTTGAGTGAGGAGGTGGTGTCAGCAAGGAGTGTGCATAGTTTTAAAGGAAAGTTGGATGTGTGTAGATATGGAGACGGGGCCACACGAGTATGATACCCAGGCCCTGTAAAATTACAACTAGGTGAATACAACTAGGTGAACACACACACACACACACACACACACTACACATACTGGTAGCTCAGTGGTTAGAGCGCTGGCTTCAAAAGCCAGAGGACCGGGGTTCGATTCCCCGGCCGGGTGGAGATATTTGGGTGTCTCCTTTGACGTGTAGCCCCTGTTCACCTAGCAGTGAGTAGGTACGGGATGTAAATAAAGGAGTTGTGACCTTGTTGTCCCGGTGTGTGGTGTGTGCCTGGTCTCAGGCCTATCCAAAGATTGGAAATAACGAGCTCTGAGCTCGTTCCGTAGGGTAACGTCTGGCTGTCTCGTCAGAGACTGCAGCAGATCAAACAGCAAAACACACACACACACAAGATTAGAATAGGTTAGGTTAAGATAATTTAATATTCTGACACACACACACACACACATAAGATTAGATTAGGTTAACATAACTTAATATTCTGACACACACACACACACAAGATTATTAGAATAGAATAGGTTAGGTTAAGATAATTTAATATTCTGACACACACACACACACACATAAGATTAGATTAGGTATTCTGACACAAGATTAGAATAGGTTAGGTTAAGATAATTTAATATTCTCACTCACACACACACACACACACACACACACACACATAGAATGTATGGATTACCTAAGAAATAACGAACCGGACATAATGTGTGTAGTGGAAACAAAGCTAAGGCCCGAAATAAAGCTAGACTGGTTTGTTGTAAAACACTACAAGTATGGAGAAATGATAGAAAAAATAACGGAGGTGGTGGTATAATGGTTCTTACTAAGGAAGATCTGATAGTGAAGGAGGTGAACTATAGTAAGGGAAATGAGGAAGTGATAAGTATGCTTATAACAGATGGCAAGAGGGACATTAATATTATAACAGTATACATACCACCCAGAACCAGTGATTGGGAATATGAACAGTACCAAATGGTGATGAGAAATACTCTAGACAGAATGAAGCAAGAACTCATCAGAAAGGATAGAGTGATGATAATTGGAGACTTTAATTGCAAGGAAATAGTGTGGGAAGACTACAAAGTGGTGAATGGTGGTGAGTGGGCAGAAGAATTGTTAAAGGTAGCAACAAATAACTTGATGACACAGTGGGTGAGATCACCAACAAGGTGCAGGGGACAAGATGTTGCAGCAAGGTTGGATTTGGTATTTACCAGGGGAATCTCTCTAAAAGAGGAAATTGAACATGAAAGTCCCTTGGGGAAAAGCAATCATAATGTCCTAAGCTTTGAGCTGGATACGGAATTAAGCACAAATAAGATTGTGGAACACATGGAGGAAAAATTAAATTATACTAGGGCAAATTATAACCATATAAGGGAGTTCTTTAATGAAATTGACTGGTCCGTGGTATACCAGGAAAGGGATATGCAATTGAAATACGATAAATTTATGGATTTGCATAACTCTGCTGTGAAAAGTTTGTGCCATATCACAGAAAGAGGACTTTAAATAATAAACAGTGGTTTAAAAGAAATTGTGAAGAAGCAAAAAAGAACAAAGAAAAGGCATGGAAGAAACTTGAGAAAAACAGTGATGTATTATCAAGGAAGTCTACAAAACAGCAAGAAATAGATATGTTGAAGTAAGGAGAACAGCACAGAAGGAATATGAACAGAGGGTGGTGGAAAACTGTGATAGTGACCCACGAATGTTTTACAAATTCATAAATGGAAAACTAAATAAAAGGGAGGCAATAGAAAAGGTAAAAAACAGGGAAGAAGTATATGAAGATGCTGGAGATATAGCTGAAATTTTGAACGACAACTTTTGCAAAGTGTTTACAAAGGAGGAGCATTTTATGGGAGGAAGGCCTACGGAAATAAAGCAAATGCAGGACATCATGGTTACTAAGGAAGATGTAAGGAAAATTATAAGTAATCTGGATATTAATAAATCAATGGGGACTGACGGCATATCTGGGAGGTTGCTAAATGAATGTAAGGATCAATTGTTGAACCCCGTATTTGATATTGTGGAAACCTCCATACAAACAGGATTAGTCCCGAAAGAGTGGAAAAGAGCTGACATTGTGCCTATATATAAGAATGGTAGTAGAATGGAACCGTTAAATTATAGACCAGTATCGTTGACTAGTATATTGTGCAAGGTATGTGAAGAAGTAATTAAAGCTAAGTGGAGTGAGTATCTAGAAAGTGAAAACATTCTGAGTGAAAGGCAGTTTGGTTTCAGAAAAGGAAGATCGTGTGTATCCAATCTATTATGTTTTTATTCAAGAGTAACTGACATACTACAACATAGAGAGGGATGGGTGGATGCTATCTACCTGGACCTGAGAAAGGCCTTTGATAAAGTACCACACAATAGACTGATGTGGAAACTAAAGATGATTGGAGGAGTAAATGATAAACTAGCAAAATGGATGGAAAATTACTTAATGGGAAGAGAAATGAGAACAGTGGTGAGAGGAAGGAAGTCCGAGTGGAAGAAGGTAACCAGTGGAGTTCCACAAGAGTCAGTGCTGGGTCCCATCATGTTTTTTATTTCTGTTAATGATATGCCAGTAGGAATTGACAGTTATATGAACATGTTCGTGGACGATACTAAAATTATGAGGAGAGTAAAGAATGTGGAAGATTGTAACAAGTTACAGGAAGATCTTGATAAAATATATGAGTGGAGAAAGGAGTGGCAGATGGAATTTAATATAGACATGACCCATTTTATGAAAATGGGAAGAAGCAGATACAGACCAAACAGGGATTACAGGCTGGGTGATGAGAAAATTAAAGAGACCAATGAGGAGAAAGACTTAGGAGTAACCGTGCAAAACACCTTGTCACCAGAGAAACACATTAACAAGATTTTTTTTGAAAACATACAACATGCTTCAAAATATTGGCCTTGCATTCCACTACCTAGATGAAGGAATGATGAAGAAGATATTATGCACCTTAATAAGACCCCAGTTAGAATATGCAGCATGTGTCTGGTCACCGCATATGAAGAAAAATGTGAAGAAGGTGGAAAGGGTACAGAGGCTGGCAACAAGGATGGTACCAGGACTCAGGGAGTTAGACTATGAGGAAAGACTGAGGAAGCTGGGGTTGACCACATTAGAAGAGAGAAGAACAAGAGGAGACATGATAACAATGTATAAATTGGTGAACAAGATTGACATACTGGATAGAGAGTTGATAAAGGTGACCACAAGTAATCATCTCCAAGGACATGGAAAAAAGCTAATAAAGGACATCTGTCTAAATGACGTGAGAAAATACAGTTTCCCGCATCGTAGCATTGATAAGTGGAATAAACTGAGCAGTGATGTCGTTGACGCGGTGTGTGTCAACCAGATGAAAGAGAGATATGACAGGAATGGACAAGGAGACAGGACACAGAGAGCTTAGCTCGGGCCCTGTAATACACAAATAGGTAAATACACACACACACACACACACACACACACACACGATTAGATTAGGGTAGGTTAACATAATTTAATATTCTGACACACACACACACCCACACACCGTATAGTGTAGTGGTTAGCACACTCGCCTCACAATCGAGAGGGCCGGGTATGAGTCCCAGTGCGGTGAAGCAAATGGGCAAGTCTCTTAATGTGTAGCCCCTGTTCACCTAGCAGTAAATAGGTACGGGATGTAACTGGAGGGGTTGTGGCCTCGTTTTCCCGGTGTGTGGAGTGTGTTGTGGTCTCAGTCCTACCCGAAGATCGGTCTATGAGCTCTGAGCTCGCTCTGTAATGGGGAAGACGGGCTGGGTGACCAGCAGACGACCGAGGTGAATTACACGATTAGATTAGGTTAGGTTAAGATAATTTAATATTCTGACTGACACACACACACACACACACACACACACACACACACACACACACACACAACACGGCCCGGTAGCCCAGTGGTTAGAGCGCTGGTTTCACAAGCCAGATGACCGGGGTTCGATTCCCCGGCCGGGTGGAAATATTTGGGTGTGTCTCCTTTCACGTGTAGCCCCTGTTCACCTAGCAGTGAGTAGGTACGGGATGTAAATCGAGGAGTTGTGACCTTGTTGTCCCGGTGTGTGGTGTGTGCCTGGTCTCAGGCCTATCCGAAGATCGGAAACAATGAGCTCTGAGCTCGTTCCGTAGGGTAACGTCTGGCTGTCTCGTCAGAGACTGCAGCAGATCAAACAGTGAATTACACACACACACACACCCGGTAGCTGAGTGGTTAGAGCGCTGGCTTCACAAGCCAGAGGACCGGGGTTCGATTCCCCGGCCAGGTGGAGATATTTGGGTGTGTCTCCTTTCACGTGTAGCCCCTGTTCACCTAGCAGTGAGTAAGTACGGGATATAAATCGAGGAGTTGTGACCTTGTTGTCCCGGTGTGTGGTGTGTGCCTGGTCTCAGGCCTATCCGAAGATCGGAAATAATGAGCTCTGAGCTCATTCTGTAAGGTAACGTCTGGCTGTCTCGTCAGAGACTGCAGCAGATCAAACAGTGAAACACACAAGATTAGATTAGATTAGGTTAAGATAATTTAATATTCTGACTGACACACACACACACACACACACACACACACACACACACACACACACACACACACACAAACAAACACACACACACACACGTGAATAACTTTATCAAAGAGTCGGATGAAGATGAAACTTTGCCAGAGTATGTTTTATACCCCTACCTAATTTTATCCAGTGTCACTTAGTACCTAACTTTGATAATCAAGATACTTCTAAGAGTAAAAAGAGTCCTGAAATCCGCAGCCGCTTCAGTCTTCAGTTATGAGTAGAGATAAAGCCGTGACGTTGTCTCTGACGTCATGAAGCCCCGCCCACTTGAAAGATGATTGGTAATTTAAAACCAATTAAGGCTGCACCTCTGTCAACAGTGAAACATTATTTCCTGTATGCTTGACCAATTCCCAGAAATATTCGTATTGATACAACTTCAAACGTAGTGCAAAGCTCGCCACAGATCGTCACATCAATAAACAATTATACAGCTCTTTCACTTTAGAGAAGAAATCAACATCACAGTGTATACCACTATTTCCAAAAATGGAATAATTTACAAATAGGCGTTCATTTGCTCTCTCTCTCTATTATCATATATATATATATATATATATATATATATATATATATATATATATATATATATATATATATATATATATATATATATATATATATATATATATATATATATATATATATATATATATATATATTTATTTATTTATTTATTTTTTTTTTTTTTTTTTTTTTTTTCGGTTTACGTCCGGTTCCCCTATTATATTAGGGTTAGGACGGTGCCTCTTGACAGAGGAGTCAGGAGGACTTTGGTTTTGGCATTTGGGAACCGTTACCCCGAGTGGATGCCCTTCCTAACCTTGGACCATGGCAAGGATTCAAACTCGTGCGCTTGAGAACCCTGGGACCCACAAAGCGCGCGCGGTCCCACTGCACCACGGCGGCCCCATATATATATATATATATATATATATATATATATATATATATATATATATATATATATATATATATATATTATTATTATGTTGGTATTTTGAGAAAATATCATGTGGGTATACCAATGAAATATTCAACATAAAACAAAATTCATTCATCATCACTATCGAGGAGGGCCACGTGAATCACTCCCCATTCACACCCCGGTGGGCGGAGCCTCATGACGTCACGAGAATTTAACGTCATGACTGTTTCTGAACCCGTCACCAACGAGAGGCGACTGTGGATTCAGCTGCTTATTTTACTCTTATGAGAACATTAAAATCAAAGCTAGACAATAAAGGATGCTGGATAAAATTAGGTAGGGCTATAAAACATACTCTGGCAAAGTTTCTTCTTCATCCGACTCTTTGATATAAAGTTATTCGTGAAAAACAGCGTATCAGCAGCTCTGAATCTCATAGTAGGTTAAGATAATTTAATATTCTGACTGACTGACACACACACACACACACACACACACACACACACACACACACACACACACAAGATTAGATTAGGTTAGGTTAAGATAATTTAATATTCTGACTGACACACACACCCACACCCACACCCACACACACACACACACACACACAAGATTAGAATAGGTTTGGTTACGATAATCTAATATTCTGACTGACTGACCCACACACACACACACACACACACACAGATTAGAATAGGTTTGGTTAAGATAATTTAATATTGAGACACACACACACACACACACACACACACACACACACACACACACACACACACACACAAGATTAGATTAGGTTAGGTTAACACAATTTAATATTCTGACACACACACACACACACACACACACACACACACGATTAGAATAGGTTAGGTCAGTGGTTTCCAACCTTTTTGAATTCTGGCCCCCTTCACTAAATGACAAGTTCCCTGCACCCCCTCCACTCTCGTTTAAATACTGTTATTTACTGTCATAGTAAATAGTATAATTGTTTAATTCTTTAGTTACTTAGTAGCATTTGAAATAATTTATGATTGTATTTAGACAATAACATTTCATAATTCATATCTGAAATGAAATGTTTTCTCAACACTTAACCAATTATGTATTCCATCAAAATCAATAATGTTCATATATAATCATCTAATAAGTCATTTTTCTACTTTATGAAGTGCTTGTGCCCCCCCCCCTCCTGGCAGCCCTTCGTGCCCTCTTAGGAGGGCGCGCCCCACAGGTTGGAAACCACTGGGTTAGGTTAAGATAATTTAACATTCTGACACACACACACACACACACGATTAGATTAGGTTAGGTTAACATAATCTAATATTCTGACTGACTGACACACACACACACACACACAATTTGGGTGTCTCTCCTTTCACGTGTAGCCCCTGTTCACCTAGCAGTGAGTAGGTACTGGATGTAAATTGAGGAGTTGTGACCTTGTTGTCCCGGTGTGTGGTGTGTGCCTGGTCTCAGGCCTATCCGAAGATAGGAAATAATGAGCTCTGAGCTCGCTCCGTAGGGTAACGTCTGGCTGTCTCGTCAGAGACTGCAGCAGATCAAACAGTGAAACACAATATGTGGCCCCTGTTCACCTAGCAGTAAATAAGTACGGGATGTAACTGGAGGGGTTGTGGCCTCGCTGTCCCGGTGTGTGGTGTGTGTTGTGGTCTCAGTCCTACTCGAAGATCGGTCTATGTGAGCTCTGAGCTCGCTCCGTAATGGGGAAGACTGGCTGGGTGACCAGCAGACGACCGAGGTGAATTACACACGATTAGAATAGATTTGGTTAAGATAGTTTAATATTCTGACACACACACACACACACACACACACACACACACACACTTGGCGGCAATAAATCAACAAGCTGAGAAAAAAATAATTTACTTGCTTCTGAAACAGCCCCGCCACACCACCATCTTATATCGCCTATTTCTCCGGCCCCCACGCCCTCACACGCCGCCCACGCCACCCACAGCTCGACAAAGGGCGCCACTTACCCTGACGGCAGTAAGGGTTGCTGACGCCATAGGGTTACGCTGGAAATGACGTCCAAATTGGCTACTTGACACTCGGGCACTACATCGTCATCCTTCCACCCCGCCATTGATGGTTGTTTTGTTTTATATATCTCTCTTGGTTTTTTTCCTTGTTTGGGGAACTTTTGTTTATTGACTATTTGTTAGATTTTTGTAGTTTGTTTTTTGTTAGATTTCATTAAGTTTATTTTTTCCTTCATTTCTTTTATTTGTCGATATTTTAACGGCTTCAAAACTGGGACTTTTTTTTTTTTTACCTCGAGCTGATACAGTATACATTACAAGAATACAAGTACTTCAATAAATAAATACAGATATTGCACATCTACAGCCTGGGAGCAAACTTCTTTTTACCTCGAGTTTTGAATATGATTAGAAGATTTTATTGACATTAGGAAAGGTCTATAGAAGTCAGCTGATTAATTAATGGCCAGTGTCTTCACTATTCTAATCTTCACATAAGTTTCTCAAGCTGTGTAAGATCACCATGCAACACCTCAGAATGACACCAAACAAACAAAACTTGCTACAAACATCTAATATAATATACAAATCACCCCCACACACCCAAACACACACACAAACCACTTACAACACTCACAACACACCAAAAACACACTCAAAACAAACAAAATTCACCCAAACACTATCAAAACTCATTAGATACACTAAAATTACTCCTGCACGCAACCAAGACACTCCACACACACGCAAACGACTTAAAATACTTAAAATAACGGAAAGCACACTCAAAACACGATGCAACATGTCAAAATGCCCATAAACACACCTAAAACACACCAAAAAAATCACTCAATATACACCAATATGACCCCCCACACCCCCAAACCACTTAAAACACTTAGTAATATTCCCAAATCCACTCAAAATACCATGTAATATCTTAAAATGCCTCGAAACACACAAAATTCACTAGAAACACCGAATTATACCCAAATCACCCCCCACACACCCTAACACATACCTACACCACTTATATCACTCAAAATGAACGCAAACCAGACTCAAAATATTATACATCCCTCAAAATGGTTCCAAAACACACTCAAAACACCCAAATGCTCAAATACACCTCCACATCACACTCAACCCACGCAAAATATACCTAAGAGATCTAAAACACACTGGAAACACACAAAACATACTCACAACACCTTGCAACACTACGGAACACACTTAAAATACCCAAAATATACACTAACACCAACAGTATGCATTATAAAGAATGCTAGGATTAAAAGGGACACTTACCTAAATGTTACACCTTGGTTCCTTCTCCTATTCCGCCTCTATTTCTCATTTCTTCATCATTCTCCTCCTTTGTTTCTCTTTCTTCCTCCTTGTATTGGTTCCATCTACACGTCTGAGCCTAGAAATACATCAAAACGCTAGATATTAGACAAACTATTGAGGAAATGATGGGTGACTTAAATATTGTAGCTTTACTGCTTCTCTTCATCCTCCCTTTCTCCTTCCTTCCTCTTTATCCTCCTTTATTTCTCCTTTCTTCCTCCTGCTACTATTATCTACACACCTGGACGTAGAAACACACGAAATCACGTAGAAATCACCAGATATTAGGCAAAATATTGACGAACTGGGGGTTTGGAAAAGCGGCGCCAGCCTGAGGGTATGGTGACTCACCACCTGGGCTGTGGTCATCACAGAGAACGGGAGCAGGGATGACTCGGCTAAATTACGTAAATAATTTAATTTTAAAAATGACTTTTTGAAAAAACGAAGCCACGGCCGAATGCTTGTTATTTTATGACGTGATAAATACCTAAACCAATTTTCAAATTATCAAAATATCTCCAGCTCAACTAGTTCTTAAAAAATGTCTAAGTTAAGTACGTTAAAAGTACAAAAACATTTTAACCCATAAATCTCTTAAAACGTCCTGTAAAGTCAAGCCATTTTCACTTCATGAGTATTTTATCACATTTCAGGGAGTCTGAGCTGTCTTTTAGGGCATTCTACAGAGAGTTAGACCGAGAAGCAGAAACGTGAGCAAATAAAATAAAGAAAAATAAGAGCTTTATACAACAGCACCAAACACCATTTCAAAGTCCACATATTTCACTCAATAGATTGATTTCACACTTAAAAGAGGACAGACGATTCTTTGATATTATAAAGGCCCACTTATACCTTCAAATAAAAAAACTCAAATTGGAATATGAAAAATTTTGACCGTTTTGGCAACTCATATTTAAGGTGTAAAACACCACTAAACGCCCCATATTGACCCAACACAGGCGCGGAACACACTTCAAACACAACGAACTATTTATAGAAAGCATAAAAACACCATGGAAGCGTAATATTCGCGTTAGCAAATAATATGAAAAAAAGTAGTTTGACCCCGCAGGCTGCCGTTGGTGGGACAGGGTCGGCGCTCGGGTGTCGGGGTGGGGCCAGGGGGGCCGGAGGCAACGGCCGTGGCGGGCTCCATTTGTTGCCTTTATCATGTCACCACAACAAAATTACGCCATATCGGAAATATATGACCATGGATATGAAATGGTACACCAGTGGGTGCATTCTGGGACATGCTTGGCTTACGGTAAGTTAAAAGAAAGAAAATAACAGCTGGTAATAATGACTTGCTTCATAACTGCTCGTTATATCTAACACCTTTTCAATATTTAGGCACTGTTTTCACTCTCACATGTAAAGGACACCTACAACTAACTGAATGACCTTAAAAGTACCTTAAATAAGTGATCTTGAGGCAGTGTGCATGGAGTGGTGAAGGTTTGCACTGCTTCCCAAGGTGCTTGCTTCTTGCTGTTAAACACTGCGGGAATATAGCAACACTGCACTTGTGTGTGTGTGTGTTTGGGTATATTTAGGTAGGTTCTGGAGATGTTTGGGGGT
Organism: Portunus trituberculatus; assembly: GCF_017591435.1. Classification (NCBI taxonomy): domain Eukaryota; kingdom Metazoa; phylum Arthropoda; class Malacostraca; order Decapoda; family Portunidae; genus Portunus; species Portunus trituberculatus. The sequence goes on along the minus strand of NC_059296.1, from coordinate 28,737,411 downwards.
GTTTAAGAGTTTTTGAGATATATAAGTGTGTGCGTGTGTGTGTGTGTGTGTGTGTGTGTAGCAAGACTGTACAGTACAGCCCACCACCACTGTTACCACCATCACCATTACCAGACCACTACTGGCGCTTCAAGCCAGGGCTGCCAGATTTTTTTCACGAAATTATCGTACCTAAGCTTGAAAATTATTTTCTCCCCGAAATTGTCGTACCAATTTTTGGGAATTATGGACTAAATTATCGTACAAATACACCAAAATTAATGAATAATTTGCAGTTTAAAGCTTATACTATATGAGAGGTTTAATAAATTATCTAATATAATCAATTGAAACTTTATTAAATAGGCATAATATCATGTTAAATCTCTTATTAATGAGACACAATACTTTTGCAAATACCACATGTCGTTTTATTCTTTATTGTGACATCTTTCTCTTCGTTATCGTGTCCAGCTATGGTTATTTGATAAAGCAGGAAATATTTAATAGTATCTAGTTGTACAGCGAGTGTCTGCTGCTCCTACGGAACGAGAATCAAGGTGTCTAAAAGGCGGACTATAGTATTTCTCTCATTCTCTAATTCTACCACCTGTTATACGAGTATTTCTAACAATAAACCAGGGTGAAAGGATACTAAGTAGAGGAATATAGATATTTTTCTATAAACATACACTTCTAACTTGTTAATTATATAGGAATTCATTGACTTATCTATCTGCCTACCTATCCATCTATCTGTTTGTTTATCCAACTATCCATTTACATATCTTTCAACCCATCAAATTAACCGCTTATCCATCTATCTTCACACAAGCATATAAATACCACCAACACCACCACTACAACCACTGCCAGTACCTGCTCCTGCCCACCTTCGCCCTCATGAACGGGAATTCGGATTTGGTTTTTGGTTTTAGTTTATGAATGACGAGTTTTTGTATGATTTAAATATACGAAAATTAGAAAGATGTCAGATGAAATAACCATAAATTCTGTTAGCTTCCAATTCAAAACAATTTTCATTACTGCCTTTTCCTGAGTAGCTTTCAAATGACCAATACTTAAATACCAATACTGAATTTGTGCACAGGAACAAAGCACAACATTTGCAACATTAAAACATCCCCAAATAAAACACTCACAGAGAAATGCCTGGGTATTAACATTTCACTTTGCATTGTTGTAGCTTGACAATTTAGTGACATTCAACTGGTAACATGAAAAAGATCAGTAAATAAAATGTTAAGAGAAATTATGTGGTCTTATCATGTTCCTTTGTATTAGTAGACTTTGATCATTCAGAAACACGTGTCTTGAACCAGGAAGACAGTTGATGGCTGCACTACACAACAGAATTAGTAACTAGTACGCATAGAAGGACTAGCTCTTGTTCTTTCTCACACACACACACACACACACACACACACACACAACACAACGCTGGCTTCACAAGCCAGAGGACCGGGGTTTAATTCCCCGGCCGGGTGGAGATATTTGGGTGAGTCTCCTTTCACGTGTAGCCCCTGTTCACCTAGCAGTGAGTAGGTACGGGATGTAAATCGAGGAGTTGTGACCTTGTTGTCCCGGTGTGTGGTGTGTGCCTGGTCTCAGACCTATCCCAAGATCGGAAATAATGAGCTCTGAGCTCGTTCCGTAGGGTAACGTCTGGCTGTCTCGTCAGAGACTGCAGCAGATCAAACAGTGAATTACACACACACACACACACACACACACACACACACACACATGTAAGGAGGTTCACATGCTTGGAGTGAGAATTTATAATGAGTGCTGGTATACAATGCAAGTTTTACTCCTGTATGTATGTCTGTGTGTGTGTGTGTGTGTGTGTGTGTGTGTGTGTGTGTGTGTGTGTGTGTGTGTGTGTGTGTGTGTGTGTGTGTGTGTGTGTGTGACAGTTCAGAAAGCATCAATCACTCTGACATACACACACTGCAAAATGAAGCAGACAAAATCATTAATAAAAGTGAGAAAAACATTTATTATCACGTTTCTTTCCTCTATCACTCACTTTTCACATCTTTCACGCACTCACCTCATAATCACCCACAAACAACACCTATTCAGTAACAAGTATGGCCCAAAACTCACTGCATAGTTAGAAATACATGAATAAATCTCTATTAACTCTTTACAGTGACATAACAAGGCCCATATTTTGCAACACTTAACTTTCTCACCACAACTATTTTCAAACACCACAGAGATGAGAGGTCACATTCTCAAGAACGTTTTTCTGTCCACAATGCAGAAATGATGCTTAACCCTTCAGTACCAGACATGTTAATTCTGGTGACTATTTATTGACTTAAAACAGCTTCAGAAACTCATGTGAGGGATTAAAATAGTGAAGACTGAGGCCATTAGTCTTCTGGCCTTCATAGAGTCTTCTTAATGTCAATGAAATGGTCTAATCATACACAAAACTCAAGGTAAAAATATGTCCCAGTACTGAAGGGGGTTAAACTATCACTAGAACCCAGAAAACACTCTTGAGAACCTTTACATCTTCCACTACAGCCTGATAGAAGTTAATACGCTGAAATGTTCAATGTGGTTACTTTTGTTCAGTTGGTTGTGGTGAGGTTTACAAAATACTACACACTAATTCAAGGGAGGGACACAGGATGAGGGAGTTTGGTCTTGTGCTGTAACTTCTCATGAGCATTCTGCCCTCAGCATTCTATTGGTACTGCTGCTGAAGTGTCTGTGTGTGTGTATGTATGTGTTTACTTATATTTCTATACTAGTGAGTCAAGGTTTATGTGTCTGTGTGTGTCTGTGTGTCTGTGTGTGTTGCCTAGTTACTAATTTGTATGTTGTCTGTATTTTCGTAGTTAAGTCAAGCTTCTTACTTATGATTCCTATGTATGTGTGTGTGTATGTATGTGTGTTTGTTTCTACACTAGCGAGTCAAGGTTTGTGTGTGTGTGTTGCCTAGTTACCTATTTGTATATTTATCTGTATTTTCATAGTTGAGTCAAGTTTCTTATTTATGTTTAGTGTGTTTGTATGTATGTGTGAAGGGGAGGGACAAGTACAACACATTCTGGAAGCCACCAAGTCAAGGCTAAAAAGAACCACGTCTGAGAACAAATCCCTGACAGACAAACATATGCACTACAGCGAGGGATTTGTCTCAAACCACTAACTGATTGTTCTACACGCGAATTATTGTTCTCATACACCTTATACACAGTCCTGGGGTTTTGGTGTGCAGAGGAGACATACAAAACTATACCTACAGGCGACACAGGGATCACTTGCCACACAAACTAACCCAGGTATTAGTAAGGAAAGGAGGAGGAGTCACTATTCTATGACGCAAGCTACTCTCCGGACGAAATGCGATCTTTAGTTAAATAAAATCCATTCACTCTCTCTCTCTCTCTCTCTCTCTCTCTCTCTCTCTGTGATATACATTATTGCATTGGTTCCATTGGTGGTAATGTTTCGTGCTGCTATGAAAAGGTTAACATCATTCAGGACGAGCACTCTTATGGCTAGGTGAGTATCACAGCCACTAGGTGAATAAAGATTGAAAGAGAAATGGAGAGAAGTGGAGGGAGAGGGTTTCTTAACAGCAGACTGAGGGAAGAGAAGGAGGAGGAGGAGGAGGAGCAATGGAGAATAGTGATACTTCGAGTGAAAACACGTGTTGTTGTTGTTTTGCTGTTTTGAATGATGGAAGGTGAGCAGTGACCCACGGGAACAGTCAATGCTTGATGTGTTTGTTTGTTGAGCCCTGACTTGTACTGACCCTGTCCCAGTAAGAGGCACCGCAGGGCTACAAGGAACGTTGTTCATCTTTAGGACTTTATAGAGCAGAAATGAGCCTAATAATCACAGCGTAGGGATGTGTACTGCAGGACACCAGCCTTCATTGGATCTGCACCCTCAAACGTCACTTTCCCTTACACTCACACATTAAGAATTACATTTGTATGCGAATTAAGTTAACATTATGGATCATAACGCTGTGGGCCGCCCTCGTGGCGGCCACAGCTAAGGGATGTGAGGACCGGCACACGGCAGAGTGTGCCGGTAATGGACAGGAGCTGCTGGCCTGGTCCAGCAGCTTCCTGAAGGAAGCACTGGAGGATGCCCAGCAGGGCTACCTCAGGCTGAGTGAGAAACACTCAGACGTCCTGAGGGAGAACCTGCAGGTCCTGGGCGACCTCCAGGTGCTGCGGCAGGAGCGCGCTGCTCTACAACAGGAGCGCGCGCTCCTGCACGACGAGCAGGCGACTCTGCTTGCCAAGCACGAGGACCTGCACCAGGAGCACGTGGCCCTGCTTCACCAGCACGAGGCCCTGCTTCAGGTGCACGAGACCCTGCAGAGGCAGCATGAGACCCTGCAGACGGACCACGCTGGTCTTGCAAAGGACCAGCGTGACCTTGGGGCTGCCCACGGCAGCCTCAAGAGGAGCTTCCGGGACGTGCAACAAGAGCTGCACGGTCTCCGGGAGCAGCACAATAGCCTGAGGCAGGACCACCTCCGGCTGCAGGACGTCAAGGAGAGCCTGCTTGATGATGTGGATGAGATGGCCGCCATTAACCATCAAATGGCCGAGCGCATCAATAACATCATGGAAGAATGGCAAAGAACAGAAGAGGAGAAGAAACACCATGCCCAGTCTCTTCTGTTGAGGGCAGACCAGGAGAAGAAATGGGCCTTAACAGAGGCCCAAGAAAAGTACGATATGCTCATGAAGGAAAAGAAAGCAGTGGAAGACGAACTAACTTATACAAAGAAGGAATATGAACAAGCCCAAGAAGAAAAGGAAAGGTTGATGAAGGACATGGCAGAAATGGCGGTGAAAGAACAGCAAATTGCCAACTCCGCCAGGACTGCAGTAGACGAATGGCATGCGACCAAAGAGACAATGATGCAGCATGTTGAGTCTCTACAAGCCAAGGTCGACAGAGAGAAAAACAAGATTACATCAGAAGCCCCGCTAAGGTACAAAGAAATTGAGGAGGAAAGGAAAGCGATGAAAGACGAACTCTCTCTTCTGAAGAAAGCTTACCAAGAGGCACAAGAGGAGAAAGTTGAAATTCGTCAATATCACGAGCGAGCCGTGTACGTGGCTGCGCTAACTATTGACAGGCTGCAAAAAGGATGCGCCACGATCTCCGAGGAACACGGTCAAGGAAAAGCAACAGATGATGAAAGAACAAAGGAAGAATGGCAAGTGGCACAGCTGATGCAAGAAGCGGAACACAAGGAACGGCTGAGCACGATTGACATAGTAACTGAGTTCGAGTCTCAAGACACCTCAGAGAACCGTTACCAGGGATATGAAGTCTTCTATCAGTCAGAACACTTGGTCCCTGAAGAACAAGAAAAAGAGTCTCGGGAAAATAGCGAACATGCCAGTGAACACGCACAAAGGCTGGCAAATGCGGTGAATGAGCAGATATTCAAACATGAAAGACAACTGCTGGGATTTGAAAAGAACGACACCAAGGAAGGAGACGAGACACAGGAAAGCAAACTAGAAAGAAAAATCGCAGACCAGGAATATCGGGAAAGTAGCGAACAAGCCAGTGAACACGCACAAAGGCTGGCAAATGCAGTGAATGAGCAGATATTGAAACATGAAAGATTACTGCTGGGATTAGAGAAGAAATACACCAAAGAAGTAGACGAGACACAGGAAAGCAAACCAGAAAGAAAATTCGCAGACCAGGAATATCAGGAAAGTAGCGAACAAGCCAGTGAACACGCACAAAGGCTGGCAAATGCAGTGAATGAGCAGATATTGAAACATGAAAGACTACTGCTGGGATTTGAAAAGAACGACACCAAGGAAGGAGACGAGACACAGGAAAAGAAACACCAAAGAAGAATCTGGGAACGGAATGAGTTATGAATCGCCTGAGAGGCAAAAAAAAAAAAAAAAAAAAAAAAAAAAACTTTTGTTAGGACATGGAGGTCGCTGTTTTGTTTACCAGGACAAGGAGGTCAAGATTTATATGATATGATTTGGAGGTCGCTGTTTTGTTTGTGAGGACAAAGAGGTCAAGATTTATATGTTATGATTTGGAGGTCGCTGTTTTGTTTACGAGGACAAGGAGGTCAAGATTTATATGTTATGATTTGGAGGTCGCTGTTTTGTTTGTGAAGACAAGGAGGTCAAGATTTATATGTTATGATTTGGAGGTCGCTGTTTTGTTTGTGAGGACAAGGAGGTCAAGATTTATATGTTATGATTTGGAGGTCGCTGTTTTGTTTACGAGGACAAGGAGGTCAAGATTTATATGTTATGATTTGGAGGTCGCTGTTTTGTTTGTGAAGACAAGGAGGTCAAGATTTATATGTTATGATTTGGAGGTCGCTGTTTTGTTTGTGAGGACAAGGAGGTCAAGATTTATATGTTATGATTTGGAGGTCGCTGTTTTGTTTGTGAGGACAAGGAGGTCAAGATTTATATGTTATGATTTGGAGGTCGCTGTTTTGTTTCTCTTTACTCTTAATAACACTGTATACAACCAATGTTTCAATATCCGTACACATATCAGGAGCGATGAGTTTCTTTCCTTCATCAAAACTTCTCGTCTGCTCTTCACATTTTCGTAATAAAACGAAGTAAGAAAGATAAGTTGCACACACACACACACACACACACACACACACACACACACACACACACACACACACACACACACACACACACACACACACACACACACACACACACACACACACACACACACACACACACACACACACACACACACACACACACACACACACACACACACCACTTGTGATATGCTAACTAGTATGTCTTCCAGGTGGTAGTGAGACTTTTATGCGATTTTCAGTTAAATTGAATGAACTAATTTCTCAGAAAAACTATTATTGCTTTACACAAGACAATTTGGCATCGATCAGCTGGGGAAGAAACAGATGCATCCTTCGCATTGAATTGAGTTGTGTTCCTTGTTGTTTATTCATTGGTGTGTTCTGCATGTGAATAATTTGGTATTTGCTGGAATTCAGTTTTTTTTTTTTTTTCCTGGAACATAACAACGTCCAATCTAAAATTAAGATTTTTGGTGATGACCTTAAAATCCACTGAAATGAGCGCAAATCTCCCTCATTATCCATATTGATTGATGTTAACACCCCCCAACATAACATTAATGATGACCTTAAAATCCACTGAAATGAGCGCAAATCTCCTCATTATCCATATTGATTGATGTTAACACCCCGTTATCGTGTCCAACATAACATTAATGGAGCACCGCCGACTCTCCACCGCTCGTCTAGTCCCACGGGGTGGCCAGCCAGCCAGTCAAGGTGACTCTGAGCGGCGGACTAACCTTCCTTCAACACGTGTTTGTGTCCGTGGTGGAGGGAGGAACTGATGATGGTGGTGGTGGTGGTGGTGGTGGTGGTGGAGGACAGGATTCAGGTACGGGGAGTGAGTGAGTGAGTGAGTGAGTGAGTGAGGAAGAGGTCAGGAAAGAATAGAAAAAGGAAAAACACACCATTTTCTCTCCCTCTCCCCCCACGCCCTCTCTCTCTCTCTCTCTCTCTCTCTCTCTCTCTCTCTCTCTCTTTCTACAATCTTTCTACATTCTAAAACTATTCTATTTGCAGATGACATGACTTCATACCTGACAGGTCCAATTCCAGCACAATTAGTACACAATGCTAACCTAGAACTTCATAGACTTTACCAGTGGTGTTTGTGCAACAGACTAACCATCAACACCAATGAAACTCACTACATGCTATTCACAACTAAAAGTAATATCAAACTACTCCAACTACACATAAACAATGAAGTTATTTCTAAAACCAATCATATAAAGTTCCTTGGCATTACCTATGATGACACTAACTTTTAAACATCACATTAATAATCTCACTTTAAACTAAGATTTCAAGACACATAGCGTTACTTCACCTCATCAAAGACCTAGCAACACAAGATGTTCTTAAATCCATATTCTGTGCCCACATTTACCCTTTGTTAACTTACTGCAACCCTGTCTGGTGCACTACTTACCTAGTCCCTCTAAAGCTACAGCTCAAAAAAATTGTAAGAAAATTAACTAATAGTCATTACCTGGCTCATACTGATCCACTCTTTCAACAAACCAAATTATTGAAATTAGAGGACATAACAAAACTTGCAATTACCATCTTCATGTACAATAACAAAAATGAACTCCACAACCTCCTTCCAGCTCATCATTACAACACTGGTCACCGTGACAACCTTTCTCTTCCTCTTCACCGCCGAACTAAATACCAACATTATATGACATACGTGGGCCCAGTTGTCTGGAACTCCCTTCCACCAGAAATTCAACACTCCCCAACCATCAGTGTACTTAAAAGTAGATTAAAACAAAATATCACTAATTCTTATTGAAAACTTTATATTAGATATGACTGATATGGCTACTAATGTATAGAAGACAGAACCTCACATCCTTCAACATATTTAGATTTTTTTTATGAAATTCAAATATTATATACCTGAATAATTTCACATATGTAAATGTCTAAATTAGTACTACTGTAATATTATTACTATTATCATTACTATGACTATTATTATTATTATTATTATTATTATTATTATTACTATTATAATTATTATTATTACTAATACTATTATTATTGTTGTTTTTATTATCATTATTATTATCATTATTATTACTATTATTATTATTATTATTATTATTATTATTATTATTATTATTATTATTATTATTTTTATTATTATTGTTATTATCATTATTATCATTTTTATCACTGTTATCATTAATGCTGTTGTTATTATTATTATTCTTATTGCTGTTGTTATTAGTGTTATTATTATCATTATTATTATTACTATTATTATTATTATTATTATTATTATTATTATTATTATTACTGTTATTATGATTATTATGATTATCACATTATTTTCATTCTATTCTTTTATTTTATTATTCTAATATCATTTACATGTAATCCCAACATCTTTACATATACATTTTCTATACTATTGTGTACTTATCAATATTCATAGATTATCTTCTACATGCCTTAAAAGCTTTGCTTACAAATAGGCTAGCCATTAAGTTATTGCCAAATGTTCTATTTTTATACATATATGTCACATTTGTATAACTTATGAGCTATAATAAATGTTCAATAAATGTTCAATGCTCTCTCTCTCTCTCTCTCTCTCTCTCTCTCTCTCTCTCTCTCTCTCTCTCTCTCTATATATATATATATATATATATATATATATAGAGAGAGAGAGAGAGAGAGAGAGAGAGAGAGAGAGTATACGTATCTTGGCTTGTGCATCAAGAATATGAGCTTAGATCTAATAATTTCAATAGCACGTACACCCTATTGACGTAAAACTGACAACTATGACGACCAAAAATTGTCGCTTTCAAAAAGTGCTACCCGGGGTGGACCGCCGCCTCCGTCTGCCCCACCTTTACCTTCGCCACTGATCTTCCTTATGAAGAAAGACTGAAGGAAATCGAACTACCAACTTTGAAGGATAGAAGGGAAAGAGGAGATCTAATAACGATGTATAAGCTAATAAAGCGCATGGAAAAGATATAAACAAGACCTGGTACCACTGACGGAGGATGGAAATTGACGAACAAAAGAACACTCCAAGATCATGAAAAATCAGTGTTTAAGGGACATTAAAAGGTTTAGTTTTCCACATAGGACAGTGGACATCTCGAACGGATTGAGAGAAGAGATTGTAGTAGTAGAAAGTGTGCACATATTTAAGTGTTTCAAAACACAGCCAAATACTCAAATACACCCCTACAACACATTTATATTACGGAACCACACTAAAGCCCGAAAACATCATAGAACACCACCAAACACCCCAAGATGCGTGATAAAGAACAATAAAATTACAAGGGAGACTTAGCTAAATATTGTGGCTTGGCTTCTCTTCCTCTTCCCTTTCTCTTTTCTTTATCACCTCCTCCGCTTGTTACCTCGTTCGCCACCTCTCCGCCTCCCAAAACATTCCACGTCAATGACGGTGTTACGGCCCGCCCGTCATGCATTACTACCATCACCTCCTCCGTTGTTACCTCGTTCGCCACCTCTCCGCCTCCCTTCCACGTCATCGTCTCGTGAACCTGTCTCGTGAACCTTCCACGTCACCGTTTCATGAAGCCCGGCTACTGTCCCGAAGTTGGATTCACGCGGCCCCTTTCGACTCAACCGAAAGTGTTGAGCCAGCTCTTGGTTTTCTGGATTGGCAGTTGAGATCCAAGCCTCAACCAGTGAACACAACGCCTCTTGGTTCTGCCGTGGGATCAACCATCACCCAGCATTTCACCACTGCGACACCGCATAAGTATCACTTCCCTCGTCCGTGTTTTCCACATTGCCTCTATATAGGATTAGGATTATTGTTAGGTATTAAGTTGGGTTCTTTATTGTTGTATTTATTACTGTGTTATATGTATATGTGTATGTCATTTTCCTGTGTTTCATGTTATATATCTGTGTTTCATGTTTCTTGTTATATATGTGTCAATTTCATTATGGGTTATTAAAGTAGCTTTTAAAGTGACCCCTTTTGCATTTCCTCACCAGTTGAACCTGCAGTGTTTTTTTTATTGTTATTGTTCACCGGCTCTCCGATGCCAATCTTACCAGTTTAACCGGTGAACGTAACAATTGGCGACCGTGACAGGACCATTATAACCCATGTTCAGTGTTCCATTTTTCCAGTGACTTTTTTCTGTGATTGCTTGTGTTTCTGTGGTGTTGTGACTCTGATGTGTTTTTTTTCTGTGACTTACTCTGCGTGTGGTTTAAATTTACCTTTGTGCGTTCAAGTGGCTCCTTTTGGGTTAAACGTGCTTCGTGACTTTCATTGGTATCGCATAGCAGTGGTAGAGCAGGAAACCAGGTAGAAAGGCGTGTTCACCGATAGCACTTATCTCTAGTTTTTGCACATAGGCAGGTGTGTAATAAGTGTTATCCAAGTGTTGGGATCATCATATGTTCATGCGAACCCTCAATGCCCTCACTTCGCGGATCATTTTTCTCGCTAGTTAGAATCGGCCATTTTAACTAGTCTCTCAGACTAATCCGCCTCCTTATCAATAACAAGTCTCAGTACAATTCGCTCCTCACTCTCAAGTCTCGTAACTAGAGTAATCCGGATCCCTCTTAATGCCGTAACTCTCTAGTTTACCCCTCATTAGTGATTGTACTCATAAGTGTTTACTTAAGTATAATCTAGGTAATTTCAAGGTTGCCTTTATTATCACTCTGCCAAGTTCCTCACTTAAGTAATTCGCTTATCATTTTTTTTGTTGTGGTTTAACATCGATTTAATATGGCTTCCGCTCAGTTTAACGTTGAAGATTTTGTGCCGACCCTTCTCTGGAACAACTTAAATATGCTAATATAAAGAAGGACCAATGGAAAGCCATCGCTAAACATTTTGATGTTCCCATCACGTCTCAGATGACTAAAGAGGTCATTAAGAATGTAGTTGTTGAACATCTAGTGCAAGAAGGTCAGTTGCTAGGAAATGCCATAGAAGAGTTAACTCCCATGTCAGCCTCTACGAGGACTATAATACACAGTCCCCAGGAAGAACAGGATAAGAGTAGGATAAGTCAATGGGAAATTGAGAAGCTTAAACTAGAATACCGGATGCATGAAAGACAAATGCAACTACAGGAAAAACAAATGCAACTACAGGCAGAAAAAGAAGATAAAGATAAAGAGAGATTTCAGTTACAACTTAGAAGGCAGGAGAAAGAGTTAGAAATTCAGGAGTTAACCCTACGAAATGACGCTAAGTTTAGAGGGAAGAAATAGATATAAAGAAACAGTTAGCAAGCTTTAATCCTGCTACAGCTGCTCCGCTAGTTCCCCCTTTTGATGAATCTGATGTTGACGGGTCATTTCGCGCTTTTGAGAGCATTGCTCATAGGAATAAATGGCCCAAGGATCAGTGGGTGTCTCTCCTTGTCCCTAAGCTAGTAGGAAAAGCTTATAGGGTATACAACGGCCTTAGTGATGAGGTAGAATATGAAGAGATCAAAGGTAACATTCTAGACGCCTACTCTATCACTTCTGATGGATACAGACAGCAGTTTCGAAAGTATGTGAAACCAGAGTCTCACACCTATGTTGAATTCGCTAGTGAGAAACTAAGACAATTTAAGAAATGGTTAGCCGCTCTTAACATTACCACCTTTTCGGAGTTGCTCAATCTAATGGTCCTGGAAGAATGGAAGAACAAGTTACCATTTAATATTCTGAGGCATGTGGAAGAACGGGGAGAGAGTGATCTTATGTCTGCCGCTAAAGTGGCTGATGCGTTTGCTTTGTTGATGGGATCCCTGGGTAGTAGAGGTCGTGGTTCACTGTCTAATGTTAGGTCCTCCTTTGGGGAAGGTTTTGGGGGCGCGGGTGGTAAGCCAACCGGATTCTCGCCAAATGCATATAATTCCCCCTGGTGTACATACTGTAAGAAGCCAGGACACACGATCCAGAAATGTAGACACCCAAATTGCAAGGGTTCTCAACGTCAATTTTCTTTTGTGGCCCCTAGACCTAACACATTTGAGAACAAGAAACCAGTGGCCCTAGCTAACCCTGTCAACTCTCCTCTAGAACTTTATGACTCGTACATGTATCAAGGTAAAGTGTCCTTGACTGATGGTAAAGACAAGGCAATAAATATCAAGGTTCTGCGTGATACAGGTGCTGCCCAATCCATCTTAAGGGAAGATGTCATCCCTAACATCAAACAGGCTTTCACTGGGAGAAGGTGATCCTTACAGGTCTCGAATCACAGCTCTCCTATCCCTTGGCTAATATTAGCTTACAGTGCCCGTTCATTTCAGGAGAGGTTGAGGTAGCCATTAAACCTGGTGAACTGCCAGTACCGGGGTACATCTTGTACTGGGTAATGATCTTGCGGGTAACTTGGCTGTTCCAAACTTAATTGTTCTTGATTCTCCCTTAACAGAAAGTCCCACTAAGACCCTGGACGAAACATCCCTCACTTCTTCCCAGTGTGTGCAGTCACCAGGTCTCAGTCCAAGTCCCCTGCCCTTTCATCACCTCCTCCACCAATGATTGCCTCTACTGACAACTTGTATAATGACATCATTTCAAAGGAGAATTTGATTAATGCTCAGGAACAGGATCTCACTTTGGCTAAGATCAGACATGTGGCCAGTGAGACAAAGGATATGTCTAAATTGCCTTGTTTTTATTATCAGGAAGGAGTCCTGATGCGTGCCTACAGACCTCCTGAACTGAAACAACTAGACACCTGGTCAGAAACACATCAAGTTGTCATCCCTTGTCTGTAAGACCAGCCATTATAGAACTAGCTCATGATGGATTGTCAGGTCATCTAGGCATCCAAAAACCTACAAGAAGGCTCTTCAACATTTTTTTGGCCAGGAATGAAAAGGATGTGTCACACTATGTAAAAACATGTCATATATGTCAAGTTGTGGGTAAGCCTAACGAACGCCTTGTGCCAGCTCCTCTGACGCCTATTCCAGTTCAGACGGAGCCCTTCGAAAAGATCATACTAGACTGCGTAGGGCCCTTACCCAAAACCAAACGAGGGAATCAGTATTTGTTAACCCTCATGGATCCCACTACCAGGTACCCTGAAGCATTCCCTCTTAAGAACATCACATCAAAGACCATTGTAAAACATCTAATACATTTTTCACCTCGGTAGGAATTCCAAAACAAATTCAGTCTGACAAGGGTAGCAATTTCACTAGCCATTTTTTCCAACAGATAGTGAATGAGCTAAACATCGACCATGTTACCTCCTCGGCTTACCACCCCAATCCCAAGGCTGTCTGGAGCGGTTTCACCAAACATTAAAATCCATGATGAAGAAGTATTGCTTGGAGCATCAAGGAGACTGGGATGAAAGTATTTCTTTCCTTCTCTTCGCTTTAAGAGAATCTCCTCAAGATTCTTTAGGTTACTCCCTTTGAATTACTCTATGGTAGACAGATCAGGGGGCCTCTCAAAATATTAAAGGATCAATGGTTTACTCAAAATACTCCTTCAAGCCCCAGTGTGTCTGACTACATCAGTAACCTTAAGAATAAAATCAGTGAAGTCAGATCTTTGCTAAATCAAACTTCCTCAAATCTCAAACTAAAATGCAACAGAATTCTCTTCCCAAATCTGTCATGAGAAGTTTCAAACCAGGAGACAAGGTTTTACTTTTTCTCCCCACTCCAGGCAATGCTCTTCACAGTAAGTTCATGGGACCTTATGTTGTGGCTCAAAAACTAAGTCCATTAAATTATGTGGTCCACACTCCTGACCGTCGTAAGGATTCCCAACTTGTTCATATTAATCTAATGAAACCTTACCACTCCAGAGAACCAGAGGACGACTTGTCTCGCGCTGTACCTGTATGTCTGATAGGAAAGGAGTCTGGTCCTGTGCCCCCCGAGGAAGAGTCCGACATCGAATTCCTCTTCTCGTCACCTAAACCCTCAAACAGCCAAATCATGTCCAACCTGGATGAGGTGTTTCTTTCCTTAACACCTTCACAACAGTCTGATCTTAAAAGTTATTGCCAGACTCCTACCCATTGCCCTTGATAGAGGACCTTATAGATAGTATAGGAGTAGCCAAATTTGTAACCACTATAGACTTGCTTAAAGGTTACTACCAGATTCCCCTCTCGGACGAGGCCCAAATAATATCCGCCTTCATCACTCCCTTCGGACTATACCAATACCAGTGATGCCCTTTGCGTGTCTAATGCTCCCGCCACCTTCCAGAGGGCTATAAATTACATAACTCAGGACTTGGAGGGCAACATCTACTTCACCGACCTGTTCCTGGGCGGCACCTTCCTCACCTACGGCACGGAGGTCATCAACTTCCCTGACATGGACCCCGAGAAGCGCATCGATCCCATGACACGCATCTTCCCAGAGTCACCAAGTGCACCTTCAGGAAGTTCGGCCTTCGGGAACCATCGAGACCCACGACACCATGTGTGTGCTGGCGGTTAACATCATCAACGAGAAGATCTACATTTTCATCTGGTTCTGGCTGGTCTCTCTCACCACCATCACCGCTGTCTGGCTCGTGTATCGCCTCCTCGTCATCGTCTCCTCCGATGTGCGCTTCAAGCTTCTGCAGGTTCTTCCTTTGCGAGGTGCTGTGTCTGGTGGTGGGGTGGACAACATCATCGCCGACGCCTTATCAAGATCTCCCGTCTCACCTCCTTCATGAGCCCATTACGGAGGTCTTAGGGGGGAGGAAATGTTACGGCCCGCCCGTAACATGCATTACTACCATCACCTCCTCCGCTTGTTACCTCGTTCGCCACCTCTCCGCCTCCCTTCCACGTCACCGTCTCGTGAACCTTCCACGCCACCGTCTCGTGAACCTTCCACGTCACCGTTTCATGAAGCCCGGCTACTGTCCCGAAGTTGGATTCACGCGGCCCCTTTCGACTCAACCGAAAGTGTTGAGCCAGCTCTTGGTTTTCTGGATTGGCAGTTGAGATCCAAGCCTCAACCAGTGAACACAACGCCTCTTGGTTCTGCCGTGGGATCAACCATCACCCAGCATTTCACCACTGCGACACCGCATAAGTATCACTTCCCCTCGTCCGTGTTTTCCACATTGCCTCTATATAGGAGTAGGATTATTGTTAGGTATTAAGTTGGGTTCTTTATTGTTGTATTTATTACTGTGTTATATGTATATGTGTATGTCATTTTCCTGTGTTTCATGTTAAATATCTGTGTTTCATGTTTCTTGTTATATATGTGTCAATTTCATTATGGGTTATTAAAGTAGCTTTTTAAAGTGACCCCCTTTTGCATTTCCTCACCAGTTGAACCTGCAGTGTTTTTTTTTATTGTTATTGTTCACCGGCTCTCCGATGCCAATCTTACCAGTTTGACCGGTGAACGTAACAACGGCTACCTTAACATCACACTTGGATAGGAACAAAATTAATACTTATTTACGACTCATCTGCTGAACTGCGAGAACAATGTATGAGGGAGAAACAGGTAAGAGGAAAACAAGATTATACCACAGAAAAAAAGAACCACAATCATTTAGTGAAGCAAGCTGGGAAGAGCAGTAACAGTAGCAGCAGCAGCAGCAGCAGCGGCAGCAGCAGCAGCAATACTAGTAATAGTAGTAGTAGTAGTATAGTAGTAGTAGCAGTAGTAGCAGTAGTAGTGGTGGTGGTAGTAGTAGTAGTAGAGTATTGCTATTATTATTATTATTATTATTATTATTATTAATCATTGTTATTATTATTATTATTATTATTATTATTATTGGTAATAGTAGTAGTACTGGTAGTAGTAGTAGTAGTAGTAGTAGTAGTAGTAGTAGTAGTAGTAGCACTAGCAATGATAGCAGTAGCAGTAGTAGTAATAGTGGTGGTAGGTGTTGCAGTGATGGCAGCAGCAGCAGCAGTGGCAGTAGCAGTGGCAGTGGTGGTGGCAGTGGCAGTAGCAGTATTGTGGTGGCAGTAGTAGTGGTGGTAGTGGTAGTGGTAACAGCAGCAGTAATAGGTAGTAACAATGATGGCAGTGGCAGCAGCAGTAGTAGTAGTAGTAGTAGCAGTAGCAGTAGTAGTAGTAGTAGTAGTAGTAGTAGTAGCAATGATAGCAGTAGTAGTAGTAGTAGTAGTAGTAGTAGTAGTAGTAGTAGTAGTAGTAGGAGCAGCAATAATATTGGTTTACTACTGACCATTGTAATAATTCCTTTCACCATTTTCATTTTCTCCTTTTCCTCCCAAGTTCTCCTTCAAGGCGCCGCCAGTTCCATGTAGTACGCCTCTCTTCGTGCGCCGGGGTTCGTGGGCGTGGTGGTGATAACAGTCTTCCCGGAAACAGTTAGGATTCTGTGGTGAGTGATGAGTGGTGAGGAAGATAAGCTGAATGTATTTAGTTCCATGATTGTCTTCGCTGTCTGTCATTCAAGCTCAGATGTAAGATGTAAGATGTAAGTGTTCTTGTGGTTTCTTACACATACACTGATATAATACAGGATTTCTGGAGTGTTCATATTCTCAAGCCAACTCTTACTAAGTTCCACAAAGAAAACGGTATATAAAGAAAATAGCGCTTCAGAGTACACACTTCTAAGCATCTTCCACGAACTCAATCGCTGAAACCTTTGAGGACGTCGTTTAAGTAAAAATAAAAGAAAAACGTAACAAAGACAAGATTTCTATTTATGGAATGACTATGGAATTTTTGTGTTTTATCTTGGACGACTGTTTATTTATATATCGATCTATACCGCTGACTGATATTCTTGCAAAGGAAATAGCCTAAATAACACACACACACACACACACACACACACACACACACACACACACACACACACACACACACCTTTCCACAAAGATCACTGTTGTGTCTAATTCACTTCATGAAACATATCAATGACACACCTTATTCAAGAACTCATCCTTTGAATTTATAACGAGATAAAAATGCTTATAAACTTAAATTCAGAACTCCAACACGTAAATCAATGAATGCAGGTAAATAAACTTATAATTAATGTTATTAAAATCCGTTGCATACTTCTTGCAAAACCGTAATCTACAATATTACATGCCGCCAATGACACTAGAAAACATTTTTTTTGTGTGTTTTAAGGAATATTGCGTACTCTTGTAAAAAGAAGCAACAAAAAAACACCACCACCACCACCATCACCACCACCACCACCACCACCACCAACAACAACAACAACAATGACGACAGCGGTGACGACGACTATGATAACGACGGCGACGACGACAATAACAGTAGCAGCAGCAGCAACAACAACAACAACAACAACAACAACAACAACAACAACAACAACAACAACAACAATAGCAACAATGACGACAACGGCGACGACGATGATGAAGACGACGACGACGACGACAATAACAGTAGCAAAAACAACAACAACAACAACAATGACGACGACGATGATGACGAAGACGACGACGACGACAATAACAGTAGCAAAAACAACAACAACAACAACAATGACTACGGAGACGATAACGACCATGACGACGAAGACAACAACAGTAAAACAACAGCGACAACATAAATTATGAAGACGGAGACGACGACGACAACGACAAAGACGGAGACAAAACAACAACGAAAACAAAAACAGCAACAAAATATTATTTCCGCACAACTAGACATATGCCTGCACAAAATGTCCCGTATTTCCTCCACCAAATGCAGGTTATGAACTACACAAGCAAAGAAGCCAATCAAAACGCACGATGAAGGAGAGACAGGCCAATGAGAACATGTGTGAGGCGAGCAGCTGGAAGCTCCTCGTGTGGGAAGGGTGAGTGGCGAGGAGTTGCCAAGGACCGCTCCTCACTAACTTTTTTTCAAACATCCCTCTACTCTTCAACTCTCTAAACTGTGAACTTGAAAACTATTTCTCACAGATCAAAGTGAAAACAAGGCAATACAACCCAATAAAGGGACGGAGAAGGAAAATTGTAAACACGTAGGGAATGCAAGAGGTGGTGGCATGAAGTGAGCTGTACCATAAAACGTGAGGGTCGGACAACCTGCTGCCATTGCTCATAGGGATCCCTCGAAGTCCTTATCGGCTCTTTTAGCGCTACTACGCTCCCTCCTCCTCAACCGGCACCATGGTGAGTACTGCCCTAAAGCACACACAATCTTTCATCTGCTCTCTAACTTTATCCTTTCTATATTTCGTATTGCCAAACACTTGTCCGACTTTGCATGACAAGACAACACCACGTGTCTGCATTTTGTGAGAATGTCGTAAGGGAAACTTTGTGAAGAAGGGAAGGTTTAAGAGAAGAGATCAAAGAAAACAAGTTAGTTAAGAATCTATTTCTACGTACGAAGTGGTTTGGATGTGCTTGTATACGTTATCTGAGAATAGCTGGGTGGAAATATTTAGTCTATGAGAGGGCGTGAGCAGAGCAGAGATACCGGGGAATTAAACAGATAGTGAGAAGAGAAACTCACACCTTACTGCTAGCTTCTCATCACCACCGCTACCACCATCACCACCACTACCTCCCTCAGCACAGAGCAACACCATAACTTGCAATGTCACACTAAATTATATGATCTAGAACGATTAATAACCTTTCACGTTTATTAATTACGAGCATGACGTGAAAGTTCTCGTTCATTGTTGTGTTGATAAAGCTGACAGTCCAATGACACAGTGCAGGGTTCAATGTGGAAGCTAAAAGGTTAAACTTCCTCAGAGCAGACACACACAAACACACACACTCTCTCTCTCTCTCTCTCTCTCTCTCTCTCTCTCTCTCTCTCTCTCTGACCCCTAACAGCCCTGGTGGTGTGACGTAATAACCCTAACATTCCTCTTATCTCACCCCGACCCTTTACTACTCCTCACTTCATTACTCTTCACTTCTCCCCTTCTGGCCTCTGGTTCTTCACGTTCCCCTAATGGCGACATCACCGCTCGCTTTGCTTATCGCGCCATCCATCACCTGTAATAAAACCCTACCTGCTTTTTAAACCATGTGCAAATTAACTTCATGTGTGTTTCATTACGTATCGTGACTCTTTTTGGCTTCAGTGAGTGTGTGTGTGTGTGTGTGTGTGTGTGTGTGTGTGTGTGTGTGTGTGTGTGTGTGTGTTATACGTTAGTTTTTTTTTAGCATCATTGACTTCACATTTTTCATTATCATTTTTTATATTAAGACGTTGAGTTGAGCTTACTTTGTTCCTTACATTTTCTCTT
Organism: Portunus trituberculatus; assembly: GCF_017591435.1. Taxonomy (NCBI): domain Eukaryota; kingdom Metazoa; phylum Arthropoda; class Malacostraca; order Decapoda; family Portunidae; genus Portunus; species Portunus trituberculatus. The sequence continues at coordinate 28,717,595 of NC_059296.1, read as the reverse complement.
GAGACATTACCAGTATCATTGAGTCACATGTCCAGGCTGCTAATTTCCCTTTTTCCCTGAGAATGCTGACCTTAAGAAGTAATCAGATCAAGTACAACACAGTCTCGGATCAAGAAAACGAGTGTGACACATCATGTACTACCAGTATGTGTGTGTGTGCGTGTGATGATTCAATCTTTCAATCTAAGCTAGCAGGGAGTTCCACGCGCGTGACTCAGAGATGGATTCAGTGTGGGTTTAATAATTCAGAGCAGCAGTTTCAGTGTGATGACGGAGAGGGTTTGATATTAAGGTCTGCATGAGTCACGAGTGATGACTAGCGAGGGGATGAAAGGGAAGGAAGGGGCTGGTGGTATGGTAGTGGTGGTGGTGGTGGTGGTGGTGGTTTACAGAGAAGTGGGCAGGAGGGAATGTGATAAGGATAGATGAGGGAGGTAATCATGGATGAATGGTGAGAGATGAAATATAAGAAGTTTGGTAATATGGAGGCTATGGGGATTATAAACCGCATATCACGATAAGATACTGCGTTGTACATGATAATACTATTAATATTTTGAAGTAGAAAAATGTAGATGCGTATAGAATCAGTCACGGAGGGGAGAGACGGCAAACCTTAAGAAAAAGTACAGGAGGAGTAAGAGTAAGAGGAGATAGAGGAGGAGAAAAATAAAAAGAAGATGCAAAAAAGGAGGAAGAGGAAGAGGAGAAAATTAAGAAGATGCAGCTGTGGGGAGGAAGAGGAGGACGAACAAGCAAAAATGAATAAGTAAATAAATAAAAGTGAAGAAGGAAGGGGAGTCAGAGGAAGGAAAGAAGTTGCAAGATGAGAGGAAGGAGAAGGAGAAGGAGACAGAGAAGGGAGCAGTAATCCGTTCAGTGGGTGTTCAGTCAGACAGATTGGGTCACGTCCCGCCGCCTTGCATACATTAGCAGACTCCCGCCCGAGCCACGTCACCGGCTGAGTGCCACATTCACTGTCACAATGGCAGGGTAAGGCCGCGCCACCGCCTCACCTCACGCACAGCACACTCATTACTTGAACCAATTGACTAAAGCCTCCACATCCTTCCTTGACTGATACTAACTGATCAAGAGGTCTTTTCCAGCTTAGTTTTTAGTGTGTAGTGTCTTAAATTGAGTAAATATACGCAGTTTTCATTTTTCACTGGCTCTTACTACTATTTAGTAATTACTAAGATGCTTTTTTTTTGTCAGCTTCAAGGT